>NW_015664024.1:0-1010 GCF_001515625.1 Sinocyclocheilus rhinocerous | reverse complement strand
CACACACACACACACACACACACACACACAATTACACATAAATTAAAGGTAGTGACAGTTCAAAGTTAAAGGTAATGTATGTTTTGTTTTTCAATGCAGTTTTAACTTGTATTACAAACATTTTGAAACAAAGCAAAAACAATCTGATTTAGGGTATGCTTCTTGTAAACAGTGGAGGTAGCAGTACGATGAGTTTAAGTATGGCACTGAGTTGCCCGCACCAGTTGACAATGGGGTTTTTTTCTGTCCCAAGTCAAGCATCACAGTAAGTGTTTTTCACGGTATTAGGGTAATCCAAAATTTAGCAGTAATCCAAACGTAGCACATGGCAGTCTGGAAGCAAATGGTTGAGGTAGACCCTGGAGACTGTTCTTTGCAGTACTACCCTGAACAATGATGGCAGAAGACACAGGGTCAAGGCAGAGAAGATTTGGAGAAGTACTTCATCTTCAGTGATAGTCAGCAATCCGACAGATACTAGTGCCCAGACCATCAACATCAGACACCTGTATAAAACCAAATAAATACAATATTAGTAGGGAAATGATCAGTTGTCAGTGTTATCTGTCCTGCCTACACTGCCATGCTATTGAGTTAGTTCACGCAAACTTGACATTTATGTCATCATTTACTCACCCATGACTTTTGTTTATTTTCAGGACACAAATGAAGATATTTTAAATGAAATCCGAGAAATTTCTGTTCTTTAACTAAGGCCCTGTTTACATTTGGTATTAAGATGCGTTTTGTTCGATCGGATCACAAGTGGACAATGGAGACAAATAACAGTTTACATCTGGCAGATTACTAGGGTAAATGGGCAGATCCCTCTGTCAGCGTCAAAACACGAGCGGGAGGGCTAAAGTTATCGCGCACTGATATTACATCTGCTTGTACTTAAAGCTGTTGTTTCTTTCCATGTTATCCGAGAAAAAAGAAAAAAAAAGCTCAAAACGTTTCACACCCTGTTTACACTTGTACTTAGTGTTGTCCACTTGTGATCCGATCGA
>NW_015664023.1:26731-26818 GCF_001515625.1 Sinocyclocheilus rhinocerous | reverse complement strand
TGCCAGAGTGTTTACACATAAAGATCATCAAAACTCCTCTTCTAATGAGTGGTTTGGATGGATTAGGTGGATTAAAAGAGAATGCTG
>NW_015664023.1:25978-26721 GCF_001515625.1 Sinocyclocheilus rhinocerous | reverse complement strand
CTGAGGCTGCGCGCACGGGGGCTGACTGCTCTGCTATGAGAGCATTAAGTCTAGCGAAGCATTTTCTGAAAGCAAATTTCCTCTTCTGAGTGTGGGGTCCCCATACGGCGACCAGCCTCTCAATTTAATCCAACCCCTTGTCACACGGGCTGAGGCCTGTCGGGCCATCCCTGTAGTGCCATTCTGGGTGTTGGAGATAATAAAACGAGGTTATTCACTGCAATTCGATCGAATACCCCACGATTCAGCTGCGTGGTTTCCACCTCGCTTAGAGGTGATGAATTTGCTGGCGATAGGAGTCGTAGAAACTGTTCCCCCAGCTCAGAGCGAGTCAGAGGCTGGCGACCTCCTTCGAGATTGGTACCACTCGTTCTCTCAAAGCGTTTCAAAGGATGCTGGGCCTCATGGCGGCGGCATCGCCAGCACTACAGTTGGGTCTGCTTCGTATGCGCCCCCTTCAGCGCTGGTTGAAACCACGGGTTCCATCCCATGCGTGGCATCCCGGACGCCTGCAGATCAGGGTGAGTCAGGCCTGTGTAACAGCCCTGGCCCCCTGTAAGAACTCCCGCTGGATGGAACAGGGCGTGGCCTTGGGGATGGTTTGCAGAAGGACAGTTGTCACGACAGACGCCTCCAACTCAGGTTGGGGGGCGCTGTGCGAGGGCATACCGACTTTCGGCCACTGGTCGATGGCGGAAAAATGCTTCCACATCAACTGCCTGGAAATGCTAGCAGTATGTCGA
>NW_015664023.1:20086-25540 GCF_001515625.1 Sinocyclocheilus rhinocerous | reverse complement strand
TGTGGTGGCTATAGCGGCCTCTCATGCCCCTATTGAGGGCCAATCGGTGGGCAGAAACAACAAGTGACATGCGCTGCGTAAACAGATCTGGCAGAGAGCCCTTGGCCGTATCACGCTCAAACTCTCTGGCATTAGTTCACCTGTTAGCTCTCTACCCCTGGGTGTCGAAGTTACAGGAGCACTCTGGAACGATTAACCAGAAGTCGTCGCTTCAGTCGAAGTAACCTGAGAATCCTGTGGCGAATGCCCGCTTATATAGCCAGATGCCCCGCCCATCCTAGCGGGCTTTGGCAGGCTTGGCGGGCTTCGTCGCTATAGGCTTGTGCAGCTCCGCTGCCTAGCCATTGGTTCATTTTTTAACACACTGCACGAACCAATGGCCGTGCAGTTTCACTGCGTGAATGAAAAAAGGCTTCAGTTCAGGAGAAAAAAGGCTTTTTTTCCCATATGCGTCTAGCAAGACGCAGTACTCCGGGAACCGAGGTTACGTTAGTAACCGAGTACGTTTTTTGATGCATTATCCATTAAAGTCCATTCATTCAGAAAAAATATATATTTTCATAAAATAGTTATTTGCAATTATAACTATATTTGGAGAGTGTATATAAGCTACAGATACCTTTGTAGAGATTCTTTACAAGTGGAGAGAAGAACTGCATAGGACTTCACAGGATTTAAGATTGCTGATGTCATCTTGCTGCGATAAGTAATTTGATTTCATTCCCATTTTGTATTCTATTTATTCTTCTCTTCCTTTTCAGATTACCATAGAGGACAGTGACTCAGATGAGAACGTTGCATTTTTAAAATGTTCCAAGCCAAAACAAAAGTAAGTTGAAAAGCATAAATGTGGAAAACACATCTTAACAATTTGTTTTGCTTATTTTTGCATTCCTGGATTAATTTAACTACAGAGTGCTTAAGACTGAAAAGCTGTGAAATGTATTTAGTTAACTTTTTTTTTTTTTTTAAATAAAGTAACTAAACCTGTTGCCCATGCCTTCCTTGTTTAACCAATAGGCTGACTTCATTAAGTGCCAGTAAGAGGGGCTCCCAGAGTCAGAGCCAGTCTTTTAAAGGAGTATGCTTTGATGATGAAGACGAGGTAGGAATAATATCCACTCCTTTTTGTTTTGGATTTGTTCACAAATTGATATTTACCTTCACTTCTCCCTACAGGATGAGTTTGATCCATTCAAGGGGTCAAGACCGCAGCGCAGATAAGGAAAGAAACCCAATTGCTTGTCTACTTCTAGTGAATCCACTTCTTTTCTCAGTCCTTCCAGAGATTTTGCAGAGATTTGAGTAAACTAGTTTGTTCAAGGTTAACTTGCCTACAGTTGTTTTAAAAACTATGTTAGATGTTGAACATTGTTGTCTTTTATACTCGGATGCATGTCCTCAAATAAATATCTGGGACATTAAAAGACGTGTGTGTTTATCTAAGCAAAAGTGTGTTTATGTCTGTTCCAAGCCAATAAAACCATAAACTGTCACTTTCTTCTTAGGTGTACATTCATAGGAAAATATGTTATTGCTACAAGGAATATTGTATTTGACAGTTCAGGCAGGGAGAATCTTATTAGTTTGATGTTTTTGCAAGTTCACTCAACAAATGTATTTTACAGTAAAATACTGCTACAACCATCACTCCAGACACACACAGTATAGTTTAATCTGGTTACTGAAGTTTTCCACATCTCCAAATGCCATAGAAATGAGTAAGAGGATCCAGCCTTGAACTAACATAGGACACAGAACCACTAGGACTTATACTGTATGGATAATCATTTGGCATCATTTCTACAGGTTCTGATAGGTCAACAGTATAGATAATTGTAGCATCTTCTGAACAAGGTGTAGTGTAGCGATTGGTACTCGCGTCACAGATGACATGTTGATTTTTGGTTCACATGTCACTTAAGGTGCAGTTATGACTATGAGTACATCAGATTACCACTACCCCCTCTCTTAGTTTGGGGCACCAGTCAAGTACTTTTACCTTGGCAGCATGAGAACAATTCCAATAGGGGGCTCTTTGGAATTAACAAACTGGAGAAAGTTGGTCAAGTGCTTTATCTGAAAAATTGTTTAAATATTGTTAACTTGTATGCCTCTTACTGTACTGTCAACACAAGGAAGTTAATAAAATTTATGTTTTTAACAAAACATAAACAAGAGTAATCAACAACTACTAAATTAATGCCATGAATGACTGCACAAGATGCATAAAATGCAAGTGATTAAGTTGGGTGTTACTATGGCTACGAGTTGCATTATCTTTTGGAAAAACTTAAACTGAAACTGTTGATTCTTTGAAGTTACTAAGTTGAAGAACCGTGTTTTGCATCAAAAAAATTAATGAAAGTTTATTTGTTATTAACTGACATCAGCTATATAACATCTCACATAAATTTACAAAATCATATACTAATAATATGCAACCATGCCAAGGTCTCTGGAAAGAGGTTTGGTTACTTGATATTTACGTTCCCCGTGGTCGAGTGAGCAGTCCAGATGACTTTTTCCACTGTTTGTGCTGGGTAACAATGCAGTGAGAAAAGAAGCTGGAATCCATTTCAACAGCCTTGAATTCGAAGCACTGCAGGATGCTGATCTCCTGGAGCATCAAAGTGTCCTAAAATCTGAAACACGGAAGTGAAGGTTGCAAATGTCTGTATGTCTTCTGCCTCTCTGAGCCAAAGACTCAGAACTTCATCATTCTGCTTTGTCTCTCTATAATGGAGACTCAAGACATGCTGCAACTGTTGTTGTCTCATTAGACAGACTCAGAAATTGGTAATCTGTTCATGTCTCCTACCTCTTGGGAACTTGTCAATCTGTTAACATCTCATTAAGATGGAGACTCAGAATGTTGTTCATCTGTTACTGCCCATTCCCTCACAGGCCGAAGACTCAAAACAAGGAGTGCCCGTTGAAAGGGTATCTTTATCCCTTTCCGATGAAGAGGAGTTTGATGCACAATTTGATACGTCTGCATTCTAATGCTGTGATTGGCTGTTGGCATCAGAGTAGTCACAAACAGTGTGGCCCACCCTTCTTTCCCCCTGTGGAACTCATTTGCATAGTCCAACACACAGTTAGAAATGTGCCCTTAAAGGGATAGTTCACCCAAAAATTTAAGTTCTGTCATGAATTACTCACCCTCATGCTGTTCCAAACCCCTAAGACTGTTCATCTTCGGAAAACAGATTGAGAAATTTTTGATGAAATCCCAGAGCAATCCCAGGCTTTCCAACCCTGCATAGACAGCAAGGGAACTACCGCGTTCGAGGCCCAGAAAGGTAGTAAGGACGTAGATAAAACAGTCCATGTGACATCAGTGGTTCAACCTTAATTTTAAGAAGCTACAGAAATACTTTTTTGCACAAAGAAAACAAAAATTACTTTTTCCAACAATTTATTTTCTTTCATGTCAGATTTCACAATAACACAACAAATTTCCAGAATTATTCTTACCTGGGTGACTGTTGATTCTCCTTTAGACTATTCCTTTAGCATGGTCACATGTCTCTCTTGATATTAAACAACCCCTGCAAATGTACACAGTAAAATCCCGAGTGTTAAATTAACACTGTTCGGAGCATATATGCTCCCACTCTAAAAGAGTGTTAAAGTAACACTGAAGCAGTGTTAAAGTTAATGAGATAATTATGTGATTAATTAAGTGCTGATTGAGCATTCGTGATGAACAGCTGCTGTTAACAAGCAGAATCACTGAAGAAAAGAGAAACACAAGAACTACAACTGACTTCAGCCACAGACTTAGATGAAATACTGAAATAAGAGAAGACATTAAATCTCTCAAGATCTCAGCAGAAGATGATTGAACAACTCTACAAGCAGCATCACCAGCTTCATGCATTACTGACCAGTTAGACTATCTAAAACAGAAGTTCTTTACTGAGAATTAATTTTTAGATGTTTTTTTTTCTCAACTTACTGTTTTTGTGAATAGTGGTTGCTTTAGTTGCTTCTTGACCCTTGACTTTTTGAGTTTAAGTTTCTCTTTAGTTGGCACAATTGGGTGTTAAACACATTTGTGATGTTAAGGAACGCATGGTAAAATCATGTCAAGTCTCTGATTGCAATTTATCGAAAACTTTGGTGCTTTTACGATTTCTATGTTATTGCAGTTATATGAGATAACAATGAGAGAAAAACCTTCTTAAACGACTTTTATAAATATGGTTCATTAAGAGGTTTCAATTCTGGCACTCACAGACAAGAAGAATCAGCATGTGAATCTCAGCAATGGTGACAAAATATTCTGATCATTTTTATGTGATTTTTGAAAGTCACAAAACAAGGCAGTAAAAATTCACAACAAAAAAATAATAAAAATAAAAGAAAATAGTAAAAATAAAAGAAAATACTTAGACAATGCAGCTGCATAATTTATTCATGTCGCAATGCATGCTGGGAGCCATGGATGAGTTATGATTGGTGCACCCAGAATGCAATGCAACATGAATCTGTCTGATGATCATCACCATTGTTGAGATTCATATGCTGATTCTTGATGTCTGTGTGTCTAAACAGTACAGATGTTCTAAACTGGTGTGCAAAGTGTTTTTAAAGCTCTTCCTGTTATTTCATTAAAATACAGTTGTGATCAATAACTAACTATTACACACTACTACTGATGATTTTAGTGAACCTGGCTACAACAACGTCATTATCAAATAAATAGGCAACTTATTCTGAACACATTTTCTATTGGTTTTTCGTGCCGTAACAAATTAGTTTCATAAACACAGTGACAGCAACCAGAGAATAAACTAATGTTAAAAAATCAAGGGTCAAGAGTCCAACTAAAGCAAATGCTTATTTCCACAACGGTGACTTTAAATTGTATTATTTTCAATAAACATTAACATCTACATCTCTGTTAATTCTTAATAAGAAATTTTTAGACGCATGACAAACAAAAATTCAAACTGGTTAGTGTGACGGTTCCAGGAAGTAACCGGTTAATTCTGAGCTACAGGTGATTTGGCTGAGGGGAGTGGTTGCACACCTGAAGGTAATCATGGCGCTCTATAAAAGACTGGGACCGAGATGGCGAGTGGCGTGAGCGTGGGCTGGGCTTGTGCGGAGCTTAAGCTGTCTTTGTTTTCTCCGTATTCTGGGTTACACATGAGGCTACCAGAGGACTGATGAGATGTGAGGGATACGGGAGATCACCGCCGCCGTTGATCCATCTCCTTTGGGGATGGTTGTTGTTCTTGGAAGATCCATGCACTGTGTTTGGTTGGATTATTGTCTTTCATACTTGTTACACACTTACATGTATCTGCTGACACACTGACTACCATTTATATTGACATTCTACATTGTTCTGTTTTATATGGACAAATAAATTCACTTAATAATAAGCTGTGGTGTGTGGTGACTCCCTTATTTTGTTGCGATCCAGAAAGAGATCGTAAC
>NW_015664023.1:18582-19583 GCF_001515625.1 Sinocyclocheilus rhinocerous | reverse complement strand
AGCGTGGGCTGGGCTTGTGCGGAGCTTGAGCTGTCTTTGTTTGCTCCGTACCTTGGGTTACACATGAGGCTACCGGAGGACTGATGAGATGTGAGGGATACGGGAGATCACCGCCGCCGTTGATCCATCTCCTTTGGGGATGGTTGTTGTTCTTGGAGGATCCATGGACTGTGTTTGGTTGGATTACTGTCTTTCATACTTGTTACACACTTACATGTATCTGCTGACACACTGACTACCATTTATATTGACATTCTACATTGTTCTGTTGACTCCCTTATTTTGTTGCTATCCAGAAAGAGATCGTAACAAATGGGGGCTCGTCCTAAAGCGAAATTACATCATAACAAGATAAAATTTGTTTGATTAAGATTTGGTATGCGTGGGACCACTGCCTCCGTCTAAGTCAGGGAGTGCATATTTATTGACCGTAATGTGTCAGGCAACTCGTTATCCAGCAGCCTATGCCATCCGAAAAATTACCACCAAAGCAGTTGTGAAAGCTTTAACTCAGTTCATATCTATTTTTGGGATACCTAAAATTATTCAGAGCGACAATGGTACCAACTTTACATCACGAATGTTTGCTGAGATTTTGAAGGTGATTGAAGTGAAACACAATCAGTCGAACGTGTATCATTCGCAAAGTCAGGGTGCGATTGAACGATTCCACCAGACTTTGAAGTCCCTGTTGCGTGCCTACTGTGTGGAGCTAAACCGTGACTGGGAGGAGGGTTTACCCTGGCTATTACTTGCTGCTAGGGAAGTACAGCAAGAGAGTTTGGGATTTAGCCCAAATGATCTAGTTTTCGGTCATCGCGTACGTGGACCTCTTTCTGTTTTGCGTGAGGGATTAGGTGAGGGAGATCCTCCGCAAAATTTGGTAGAGTATGTGAATGGTTTTCGTAGATGTTTGTTTTTGGCCGGAATAAGTGCACAGAAGAATCTTGCTGTTGCGCAAGAGAAAATGAAGAAGCACTATGATAAGCATGCTGAGGGTC
>NW_015664023.1:0-17884 GCF_001515625.1 Sinocyclocheilus rhinocerous | reverse complement strand
TGTTTTCTCCGTTTTCTCCGTATTCTGGGTTACACATGAGGCTACCAGAGGACTGATGAGATGTGAGGGATCACCGCCGCCACCGCCGCCGTTGATCCATCTCCTTTGGGGATGGTTGTTGTTCTTGGAAGATCCATGCACTGTGTTTGGTTGGATTATTGTCTTTCATACTTGTTACTGAAACCAGTGCCTCTGAGTCCCATAGCTGTTACAAGCAAACCGTTTGAGCATCTAATAATTGATTGCGTGGGACCACTGCCTCCGTCTAAGTCAGGGTTATTGACCGTATTGACCGTAATGTGTCAGGCAACTCGTTATCCAGCAGCCTATGCCATCCGAAAAATTACAGTTGTGAAAGTTGTGAAAGCTTTAACTCAGTTCATATCTATTTTCGGGATACCTAAAATTATTCAGAGCGACAATGGTACCAACTTTACATCACAAATGTTTGCTGAGATTTTGAAGGTGATTAAAGTGAAACACAATCAGTCGAGCGTGTATCATCCTCAAAGTCAGGGTGCGATTGAACGATTCCACCAGACTTTGAAGTCCCTGTTGCGTGCCTACTGTGTGGAGCTAAACCGTGACTGGGAGGAGGGTTTACACTGGCTATTACTTGCTGCTAGGGAAGTACAGCAAGAGAGTTTGGCATTTAGCCCAAATGATCTAGTTTTCGGTCATCGCGTACGTGGTCCTCTTTCTGTTTTGCGTGAGGGATTAGGTGAGGAAGATCCTCCGCAAAATTTGGCAGAGTATGTGAATGGGTTTCGTAGATGTTTGTTTTTGGCCGGAATAAGTGCACAGAAGAATCTTGCTGTTGCGCAAGAGAAAATGAAGAAGCACTATGATAAGCATGCTGAGGGTCGATGCTTTACACCAGGTGATCAGGTGTTAATTTTGTTACCGTCTTCTGGATCTCCTTTTTGTGCTAAGTTTACTGGGCCATATACTGTTCTTTCAGAAATTGTCTGATGAAAATTATCAAATTGCAACCCCAGATCGGCAGAACCTAAGCAGTGTTTCCATGTAAATTTGATTAAAGCTTATCGTTCTCGAAATTCTGAAATTCAACCAATGAAATCAGTTGCTCCTGTTGCTACTGCTTCTTTTGAGTCTTGTCAACTTTCTGCTGAGGGAGGAGAAGATATGGTTGTTAATGAGGACATAGTTGTCCCTGAAGATTGTGTTTTGCTTCCTCGATTAAAAAATTCAGAGACTCTTGAGAATTTAGATGCTCTGTTTTCACATTTGACAGAGGTGCAAAATAAAGAGCTAACCCAATTGTTATGGGAGTTTCCTGGCTTGTTCTCAGATGTACCTACTCGTACTCATCTGATACAGCATGATGTTGATGTGGGAGACGCACAACCTATTCGTCAGCGTTTTTATAGGGCTCCAGTTAGTAAGAGGAGAGTATTGGAATCTGAGATTCAATATATGATTGAGAACGGAATAGCTGTTCCGTCGTGTTCAAGTTGGGCTTCACCTTGCTTGTTAGTGAGGAAATCAGATTCGACTTATAGATTTTGCATTGATTATCGCAAGCTAAACGCCATCACTAAGCCTGATGCTTTTCCACTTCCTCGAATGGAGGATTGTGTAGATCAGGTGGGTACAGCTAATTTTGTGAGCAAGTTAGATCTTCTTAAGGGATATTGGCAAGTGCCGTTAACTCCTAGAGCTAGAGAAGTAACCTCATTTATTACATCATCTGAATTATACTCATACTCTGTTATGAGTTTTGGTTTACGAAATGCACCTGCCACCTTCCAGAGATTGATGAATCGAGTGGTGTTTGGGCTGGAGGGGTGTGCAGTGTATTTGGATGATGTTATTGTTTTCAGCGAGACCTGGGAACAACATTTAGTTCGTCTGCAAGCTCTTTTAGCTCGGTTGGCTGAGGCATGTCTTACAGTTAACTTGGCTAAATGTGAGTTTGCCAAGGCTACAGTAAGATATCTGGGAAAAGAGGTTGGCCAAGGCAAAGTACGGCCAGTTCAGGCCAAAGTTTTGGCCATTCAGCAGTTTCCTCCTCCGTCAACCAAAAGAGAAAAGAGGAGAGTATTGGAATCTGAGATTCAATATATGATTGAGAACGGAATAGCTGTTCCGTCGTGTTCAAGTTGGGCTTCACCTTGCTTGTTAGTGAGGAAATCAGATTCGACTTATAGATTTTGCATTGATTATCGCAAGCTAAACGCCATCACTAAGCCTGATGCTTTTCCACTTCCTCGAATGGAGGATTGTGTAGATCAGGTGGGTACAGCTAATTTTGTGAGCAAGTTAGATCTTCTTAAGGGATATTGGCAAGTGCCGTTAACTCCTAGAGCTAGAGAAGTAACCTAATTTATTACATCCTCTGGATTATACTCTTACTCTGTTATGAGTTTTGGTTTACGAAATGCACCTACCACCTCCCAGAGATTGATGAATCGAGTGGTGTTTGGGCTGGAGGGGTGTGCAGTGTATTTGGATGATGTTATTGTTTTCAGCGAGACCTGGGAACAACATTTAGTTAGTCTGCAAGCTCTTTTAGCTCGGTTGGCTGAGACATGTCTTACAGTTAACTTGGCTATGTGTGAGTTTGCCAAGGCTACAGTAAGATATCTGGGAAAAGAGGTTGGCCAAGGCAAAGTACGGCCAGTTCAGGCCAAAGTTTTGGCCATTCAGCAGTTTCCTCCTCCGTCCACCAAAAGAGAACTCACGCGTTTTTTGGGGCTGGTCGGTTATTACCGGGGTTTCTGTTTTAATTTTTCTACCGTGGTTTCTCCGCTGACTGACTTGCTTAAGAGCTCAGTAAAATTTGATTGCCAGAGAGCTTTCGAAAATGTTGAGCTGTTGTTGTCCACTGCTCCTGTTCTAGCTGCCCCGAGGCTGGATATGAAATGTGCCAGTTCTGATACAAATCCTTGCAACTAATGAACAGTCAACATCAATGCTCCCTGTGTTGTGCGATGGATTGAGATTTTTCGTGTGCCAAAAAAAAAATGGTTGTGTTGGGGCAAAATAAAATGACTCTCATCAGTATAAGAGACAAACTCACCCTCAGTGTCTTTTAAAGGTTTTATTCTTTGCAAAGAAGGCCAGACATCATACAGAAACACAAGTCGCTGCAGAGTGTTACAAAGAAGGGAGGGCGCTCCTCCACTTTATATCTCTTCTGCAGTCAAGGTTACAAACTCTTAACAGCTGTATTTTTCCACACATGGTAAGAAAGTCAAAAACACACTACTATATCATACTTCTAAAGCTTGTGTGGCCGGGGCCTGGAATGGCCCACCTAGATTTTTTCACTAAATAAATTTAAACAGAATCTTAAATAAAAACTATAAAATTAAAGAATGCCTGACTACGCCACCTTGGGAATTTCACCCAAAGAATCGCCGTAAACTTTGCACAAGTCCCCTACCCAGTGGCAAGCAAAACGTGGAGACACAGGTATCAAACACCAATCTTTTATTAAGGTAGCATAAAATACACGACCGGGACTCAACGCACACACAGACTCAATGACGTTCGACCTGGAACGAGACAGCGGTGACGCCACTGCGGGGATATTATCCACCCAAATGATTTCTGCGGGAAAAGGATGAAGCCGAATGATTAAATACACAGCCTATATACAACAGCCGACACCCGTACACAAAACATTAACTGACAAATTGCGATTCGCACCCTTTCCATGACTGAGAAGCATATAATAAAAAAACAAACCCATACCTGGAGGAGGACCGAAGCTTATCACATTCATCAGCCGAACAGCGCAGCTGCGGCAAAACGCCAAACAAGGCTGTACACGCAGCCGCTCTCCTAACAACGAGAGCACAGACCAGATACTAACGCAAATCAACTAAGACACACCAAACCCAGAATAAAGCAAGCAGTGCAATACACCAAAGGCTGCCTTAACCCACCTTTACTGACCCACAGACATGTTCAGCAGAAACCCAACCCCAGCCGGGAAATGATGCCTGCCCAGGTACATAAGCCAATGGCTTTTATAGACTGTACCAATCAATGACGCAAAAATGCCCGCCCTAACAATTCAATTCGGGAAATCACGCCCATCTTACCTATTATGCCACAATCTACCCCTGATTTTTGTGTCGTTGCCCCGATGATGGCTTCAATTCCATGGCCTAAAAAGCACGGGCACGGCACCAGAACCTATAGGAGCAGCAGACACCGACCGTCCCACAGCCTGAGGGAGCCGATGGATATTAGGATGATAGCCGGCCGTCATTCGCCTCGACCGACTTCATGGAGCTGTAATTGGACATATTCCGCTCAGTGGGCCGAAGACTGCGGCTGGCGTATGCGATAGGCCGCACCCTGCCTCCCTGCTCCTGGGAAAGGACTGCTCCCAGTCCAGCATGACTGGCGTCCACTTCCAGGATGAAAGGTAGAGAGAAGTCTGCATAGGCAAGGACTGGCGAGGATGTAAGCTTACCTTTTAACCCTTCAAAACTTTTTTGGTATTTTTCCGACCACGCAGCCACAAAACTCGGTAAAGCTCGCTTCCTGGATTTTGAATCTGCAAACTCAGCCACCAACCTATGAAGGGGTGCTGCCAGTTTCGCAAAACCCTCCACAAACCGGCGGTAATAGCTTGCAAAACCCAGAAACGAACGTAGTTCACTAGGGACTGGCGAGGATGTAAGCTTACCTTTTAACCCTTCAAAACTTTTTTGGCATTTTTCCGACCACGCAGCCACAAAACTCGGTAAAGCTCGCTTCCTGGATTTTGAATCTGCAAACTCAGCCACCAACCTATGAAGGGGTGCTGCCAGTTTCGCAAAACCCTCCACAAACCGGCGGTAATAGCTTGCAAAACCCAGAAAGAACGTAGTTCACTAGGCGTTTCTGGACGACGCCACTGAGACACCGCCTCGATCTTACTTGGATCTGTTGACACCCCCTCCGATGAAATCACATGCCCTAGATATCTCACCTCCTTCCTGAAGAAGAAACACTTCTCCAACCTCGCCTTCAACCCTTCATGCTCCAGCCTACTCAACACAACCTCCAGCCACATTAAATGCTGCTCTACAGATGAAGAAAACACCACAATATCATCGAGGTACAGCAGCAAAGATTGACTCTGCTGATCACCAAACAACTGTTGCATTAGCCGTTGAAATGTGCTGGGGGCGTTGCAGAGCCCAGATGGCATCCGATTATACTCAAATAGCCTAAATGGGGTACAAAAGGCGGTCTTTGGCCTATCACCCTCCACCACCGGGACCTGATTATATCCGCTGGCTAAATCTAAGGTTGAAAACCAACGGGCCCCCGTCAATGCGTCCAGTGACTCCTCGATGCGCGGTAAGGGAAAGGCATCCTTCCTTGTCTTGGAATTTAACTGACAGTAGTCTACGCACATGCGCAGACCACCGTCCTTTTTCTTAACCAAGACTATCAGGGAAGCATAACATCCGCTTGCGACTTCCCTTGTACCCCACACTGAAGCCCATATATTACTGGAAGTGACTGACTTCGAAGCCTCGCACCCCCTGGCATACCTTCCCGCTCCCACCGAATCGCTTCACTGCGGACATCCAAAAATGTACACAAAGGCTGAGTGTCGACTCTGAACGCTGTTAATTCACGATATATAGCAGCAGGCTACTTTCTCACAAATCACAAATATTACCCAGAATGCACTGCTTTAATGGAAAACAGCATGTTACCGTCAAAATGTGGCTGTTTTTTACAGCGATTTTTAACAGTGCAGTGAATCTCAACCTTTTGGCGTACCGGACCCCAGTCTAATTCAGAACCATCCTCAAGGACCCCCAGAACAAAATTGACCCATCTATGTATCATTTGTGTCTTTGTGAGGACCAAATGCAGTCAAGTATAATTCAAGTTAGTTGACTTGTCCGGTATTTGGCCATATCATCAGCTATATTGGATTTTGCTTTCATGGGAACGTCATGTCAAAATATACAAAATGTATACAAAAATTCATACTTTATACGGACCCCCTGGTCTTACGTCAAGGACCACTAGGGGTCCACGGACCCCTGGTTGAGAAACACTGACATAGGCTATACATTGTACACAGTGTTGTTATTGTAAACTGTTTGTCATTTAACAGTATGTATAACTTTTTGTTTTCAAAAAAAAAAATCTCTTTTAACTATAGCCTTTGGTTTATGTATATATAAGAAGTAATGTATCATGATAATAATAATAATAATAATAATAACAATTGCATGAATATTTAAATCTGGTGCATTGTGTAAGTGTCATGGTGCGGTGTAAAATAAACACACAATGACGATGAAGAGGAATCCGGAGGAACCATGGCGAAGGGAGGAGCCAGGACGGAGACAGAAGGAGCCAAGGCGGATCAGACAGACCCCAGCCAGGATAGTGCCCCATGGTGGAGCCGACAGAGGGAGGAGCCATGGTGGCAGGATGGCTGACGACTCCAGGGGAGACGGAGACGGAGAGCCGACAACAGGATCCGGAGGGCAAAGGCAGAGCCGGAGCGACTGAGGACCAAGGTGGAGCTGGAGGGAAGGAGGAGCCTGACAGAGCCGGAGGGACGAGGCGCAGCCAGAGGAGTGGAGTCCCGAGGCGGCAGATGGTCGACGACTGACCAAGGCGGAGCCAGAGGACAAGGAAGCCCGCGGAGCTAGTGGACTGATGGGCCACGGTGGAGATGAGGGAGCTACACTGTAAAATCTAATTAGTTCGGCTTACTTAAAAAAAGCATGCAAACCGATTGCCAACTCCTGAAACATTGGTGTTTCATATTTTAGAGCACTCGCTGCAATTTATGAAAGAAATCAATGAAATCTGTATGTGGGAGTAACTGTAATTTAATTACAAATTTTTTCTCAGTAACTGTAACTGATTACAGTTACTTTTATTTTGTAATTAAATTACGTAATTCCATTACATGTAACTAGTTACTTCCCAACACTGTTGGTTCCTTTGTGGCTACTTGAATATTTTAAGTAAGTGTCACTCAAAACAGTAAGTAAATTGTTTTATTTGCCTTGAAAGTAGCTGTAACTTAATAAAAACTAGTAAGTATAACAACTAAGTAAAGATTACTAATTAAATCTAAGTAAGGTAAACTATTGGATTTTACAGTGTAGGAGCCATGGTGGAGCTGCTGGGTCGACGGGCCGAGGCAGAGTCCGGGACTCAGAGGCCGGAGGCGGAGACGAGATACTCCAGCCATGATGCCGATGGAGACTGGCAGACCCACGGCGATCCCACCGCACAGATGGTGGGCTGAGGGTGAGCAGAGGAGCTTCCAGGAAGCAGCGGTGGCAGAGCTGAAACCGAGATGACAAAAGACGAGGGAGGGAGGGAATTTGTGATCGTCAGGGCTCTCTGGGATGATGTGTACAGCCCCCACACATCAGATTGCGACTCCCAACACCAGGAGCGCAGCAGACAGGGGAACAGCCTCCTTGGTCACGACAGGACAGACAGAGAGCTCAGGGTAAACGGACAGATCTGAAGATGGCAGGAGAAGAATGGGCATGTCCGCATATAAATCCAAATCGAAGTTTATTAATTCTTCAGAGTCCAGTGGAATCTCAACCTCAGCGTTAGTGCAGTGGGTGGGGCTTTTCTCTAAGCCCTCACGCTCCCTTGCTTCATCCACCGTCGCATGCAAAGTTGCCGGCTCTCACACCAGGTCAGACGTCGTGTGAGAGTCTGGCTCCAGGGCAATCCTCAGCTCTGTCGCTCCTCTTTACGATGGCTCATCGGTCGCAGTGGGCACAGTCTGTTGCTCCACGCAGCGGGGTGATGGTGGGCTGGGCTCTGGGTCAAGTAGTGTTCCAGGTTCGGGGGAGAACACTCTCCACACATGGGAAAATTACCTCAATCCAGTTCAGTCCTGTGGTGTCTCGGAGGTTCATAGGGCGGTGGTAGTTTGCCCCGATCCAGAAAAGGGATTTCAAGGTCTCGTCTTCGAAGGGGCACATAACTGCCAGACGAGCGAACACCAGAGTAAATGAAGTCATGGTTCTCCCGAGCCACAGCAGAGAATTTAGTTGCACATTCCATATTCCTTTTTGTAGGTCCAGTGTTCTGTCATGGTGCGGTGTAGAATAAACGCACAAAGAAGATGAATGATGGTAAACTCTTAAAAATTCGTAAAAGACTGTAAACTCGGGTAAAATCTTTAATTAATCCACACAGAGGTAATCCACAGAAGGCAGGCAGGATACATATGCACAAAACAATGTTAGCACTGGACAAAGACAAACTGAACAGACTAGAACTAAAATAGGGAGGCACATGAGGATAATTAATGAGACACAGGTGAATCAAATGATTAAATCAAAGGGGAGACAGAAACAACTCACACAGGGAAGACTAATGCCGAGTTCACACTGCATGATTTTCAAATTTGTCGGATCGCCATTGACTTCACACTGCATGACTATCTGGGGTGCCATTCAGTTGCTGCTGTGTTCACATTTCACGATGAATCGGCGACAGGGGGTTTCACACTGCATGACTTCACAATAGGAAGAATCGCGGACAGCTCTGTCTGGTCCGCAAACTACGTTTCACAACAAAATACACGTGAGAAGTGATAAGGAAATAACGCGAGAACCCATTCCCTGCATCTCCCTGTTCCCTGCATCTCCCTCCTGCATAATCTGTTTTTCTTTTTCTCCTTGTAGCTGGAAATCAGCTCACAGACTATTTGCAGGCTATTTATATATTTTTTAAAATAATTCCAGTCTCGCTCGAGAACTCCGGTCTGATGCACGTGGGTTCTCGCGTTATTTTCTTATCACTTCTCATGTGTGTTTTGTTGTAAAACGTAGTTTGTGGACCAGACAGGGCTGTCGGCAATTCTTCCTATTGTGAAGTCATGCAATGTGAAACCCCCTGTCGCTGATCCATCGTGCAATGTGAACACAGCAGCAACTGAATGCTACCCCAGATAGTCACGCAGTGTGAAAACAATGGCGATCCGACGAGTTTGAAAATAATGCAGTGTGAACTCGGCATTAAAAATCAACTGAAATAAAATACATTAAATTTCTCAAGATCTCAGCAGAAGATGATTAATCATCTCCACAAACAGCATCACCAGCTTCACACATTACTAACCAGTTTGAATTTTTGTCATGCGTCTAAAAATTTCTTATTAAGAATTAACAGATTTAGATGTTAATGTTTATTGAAAATAATACAATTTGAACTCACCGTTGTGGAGATAAGTGTTTGCTTGTTTTAGCTGGGCTCTTGATCCTTGACCTCTCATCTGGTTGCTGTAACTATATTCATGAAACACATTTGTTATGGCAAGAAAAACCATGTGAAACTGTGTTATTATTGGCCGTTTTTTTGATAATTTATTTTTTGTCATATAGTAGCCAGTTTCACTGAAGTCATTAGTGGGAAACTGTAATATAGGTTGTTATTGATCACCGCTGTGTTTCAATGAAATAATATGAAGAGCTTTAAAAATACTTTGCACACCAGTTTAGAACATCTGTACTGTTTAGACACGCAGACATCAAGAATCAGCATATGAATCTCAACAATGGTGATGATCATCAGACAGATTCATGTGCATTGCATTCTGGGTGCACCAATCATAACTCATCCATGGCTCCCAGCATGCATTGTGACATGAATAAATTATGCAGCTGCATTGTCTTTGTATTTGCTTTTATTTTTATTTTTTGTTGTGACTTTTTACTGCCTTGTTTAGTGACATTCAAAAATCACGTAAAAATTATCAGAATATTTTGTCACCATTGCGGAGATTCACATGCTGATTCTTCATGTCTATGAGTGCCAGAATTGGAACCTTTTTATGAACCATATTTGTAAAAGTCATTTATGAAGTTTTTCTCATATCGTTATCTCATATAACTGAAACAATATAGAAAGCATAAAAGCACCACAATTTTAGATCAACTGCAATCAGAGACTCAGACACAACATGATTTCATCATAAGTTCCTTGCCATCACATATGTGTTTAATACACTCAATTGTGCCAGCCAAAGAGAAACTTAACTTTAAAATGTCAAGGGTCAAGTGGCAATTGTTCAATCATCTTCTGCTGAGATCTTGAGAGATTTAATGTCTTCTTTTATTTCAGTTAATTTTATCTAAGTCTGTGGCTGAAGTCAGTTGTATTTCTTGTTTCTCTTTTCTTCAGTGATTCTGCTTGTTAACAGCAGCTGTTCATCACTAATGCTCAATCAGCACTTAATTAATCACATCATTGTCTCATTAACTTTAATGAGATACTGCTTCAGTGTTACTTTAACACTCTTTTAGAGTGGGCTGCTTCACCTTGGTGGTCTTCTGCTCTGCCGTGGTGGTCTTCTACTCCGTCTTCTCCGCCGTAGTGGTCTTCTGCTCGGCCCTGGTGGGCTTCTGCTCCGTCTGCTCGGCCCTGGTGGGCTTCTGCGCCGTCTGCTCCGCTGTGGAGGTCTTCTGCTCCGTCTGCTCCGCCCTGGTGGGCTCCTGCTCCGTCTGCTCCGCCCTGGCTCCCTGCTCTGACAGTTCCATCCTGGTTCTCTGCTCCGCCCTGGCTTGCTGTTTCGCCGGTTCCGCCTGGGTGCCCTGCTCTGCTTCAGTCCTCAGTCTCTCCACTTCCATGTGGACCTGGCCCTCCGTCCCTCCCCCTGTTCCGCCTCCGCTCCACCGCCCTCCTGGATTATATTGAGATAGGAGCGTCTGGAAGCCGCTCCTTGGGGATATAACACCCACTCACATCCTGTTCAAGTCGCCGAGTATTGTTTAGCGTTTATCGCTCATCTAGTGATAGCCACTTTACAGAGCCATTCCAAGTTCCTGAATCTAGTATAGCCTTGTTCTTAGTCCGTTTACCCGTGTCTTGATCCTTGCCTGTTATCTCGTTTTGTCTGATCTCTGCCTGCCCTGAAGTTTATAGCCTGTTTTGGAATTACCCTTTGCCTTGCTGTTTTGGACTGTGTTTGCACCTCGCCTGGACTCTAGCCTGTCTTGTGGATTCCCCATTTGCCTCGCCCTCAGGATTACGTTCACCGTCGACTGACTCACGGCTTCCTTTGGATACTCTTTTGTCTTGCCTGAAATGTACCTGTTTGCCACTGTTTGACCCATGCCTGTTTTATGACCACGTCTCTGTCTAATAAAAGCCTGCAGATGGATCTGCACGTCTCACGTCTCGTTCGCCCCGTTACACTAGGGTGTATAATTTGGATAATTAGGTTGTTGATAGTATGATGTTGTTGAACCTTAATTTATGAGTTTACAAATTTTTATGGGGTACTATTTGTAACTTCTGGGTGGGAGTGTTACGTCCAGTGACGTAATCACTTTTGTGTTATCTGTATTGTGTATTGTGGTATGGTTCTTTTTGTTGTTTCTCTCTCTCTCTCTCTGTGTCTCCTTCTGTGTCTATTGTGTATTGTGGTATGGTTTCTCTCTCTCTCTGTGTCTCCTGCTTCTCTGGCTCCTCCCACTCTTTCCACTCTGGCAGGTAGCTGATTGGCCTTTCCAGCTGCACCTACTTACCAGCTGAGAGAGAAGCAGTATAAAAGCTGAGCAGAACGTTCAGAAGATGAGAACTGTTTTCCAGAGCATGTCCTTTTTCCAGCCCTGCTCAGCTCAGTTTGTTGAAGCCTTTTGGAGTTCTGTATGGTTGTTATCTTCATTAATCTGAAGAACTGTTGACTAATTCTCTGTTGCTGCCAGAAGCCCTAGGTAACCTTTCTTGCTCTGTGTTGAGCAAGATACTCAGCCTACAGCTTTGCTGTTTAACACTTATTTTGTATTTCCCTGTTACCAATTGCTTAAGCCGTTACTCTGTTGATTGATTGTTATCCTTTTGGAAGCTGTAGGGAGGTGGGTGCCTTTTCTTTTGTACTGTACATGTTTTCTCCTGGTTTGAGGATTAGATAGGGAGTGAGCATATAATTTTGTTGTTGATTTTCTTTTATTTGACAGGTTTAGAAAGAATCTAACCCCCAGAATAGAAAAACTTTTGTTTGTTATTTTGGCATTGCTCCCTCTCCTGAAGTTTTTTTGCTTTCCTCTTAATTTTACGTTCTTTTGTTTGAGAATCATGTATACTCTCAGAGCTGTTAATAAAACCTGTTAAAGGGATCTTGTTGTAGTTGTTGTTATGCTGTGGCAGGGGCTCGGGCAAATGCTCTTCTTAAACCCTTAATATTGTTACGTTACCTTTAAACCCCTAGACACTTAAGATGTAACAAAGACAAGAAACCACAGCTAATGAGAACACACAAAACATGACAAAATGAAAGCATGCAGCCTGTGAAAAACTCACACACTCAAAGCTGTGCACCTTACATGAACCTAGACATTATAGGAGTGTCAGGGCTCTGTCACAAAACCATGAAAAACTAGACTGAAGTGACAGAAGCCTGACATTATCAGTTAAAATGCACTATTTCAACATTTAAAAAGCCTTCTGTAAAAAGATTCATGTAACGATTCATGGCTATTAAAGGCACCTGTCTTGCGCTGATGGTCATGGTAATTAATATATCTACAACATTCAGTACAGTAGGGGTTGCACCGACTAATCGACTAGTCGACTTCAATGCTCTGCCATGAAGCTTTAGGCTTGACGTCGCTTGACGTTCAAGCATATATTTCTTAATAACTAAATCCCACAGCTTCACTACTAGTAGAGAGACGCTGCCAGGTAGAATTAATTCACACACGCAATCGCTCTCATTAATGCATTCATATAATCTTTACTGTGCTACTTTATCTGTATCTGATTTAGAACGAGCAGAAATCTGTGAGAAATATAATGACCCAAAGACAAAAGAACTGAATTTGTTCATTAATGACGTCATCAGCGACTAGTCGACTTTGACTCGACTTTCATAACATAAAAGTCGACTTCAAAAAATCAGAAGTCGTTCAACCCCTACCCCTCACACGTGCAGAAGTGGGCAGTCCTAGATTGAGAGCTGGCATCTGCATTATAAAAAGAAAAAAAACTTTAAAGATTATTTACGATGAATTATTGTTGCCAAGTTATCTTCCCACAGCTTCACTACTAGTAGAGAGACGCTGCCAGGTAGAATTAATTCACACACGCAATCGCTCTCACTAATGCATTCATATGAATGTAATCTTTACTGTGCTACTTTATCTGTATCTGATTTAGAATGAGCAGAAATCTATGAGAAGTATAACGACCCAATTGCTGTTATAGCAATGTGGGCAGCACTGTGTCATATGCCATAGCTGTGCACAAGGTATTTGTCACAGCTCCAGACTTATTTGTTCATTAATGATGTCATCAGCGACTAGTCGATCTCCATCACATAAAAGTAGACTTTAAAAAATCAGAAGTCGTTCAACCCCTACAGTACAGTATAATATCAAATTGCAAATATCATTAAAAGCATTATGGAAATTTGCATACAATCACTGACATGAAGATAAATCTTGCTGTAATCTGGCCTGTTATTTGTAGAGAGTATTTTATTCTAATATTGTATTCATCACTATTTTCTCTCAGTGCTGCAATTTCTTCCTCCCTGCAAAATAATTAAAAACAAAAGCATTTACTGAGCTCTCATGATTGCAGATTGTCACAGATCAATGCGAATCATCAGATTGTCAAATCAAGTCACCTTTATTTCTATAATGCTTTATACAATACAGATTGTGTCAAAGCAGCTTTACAGTGTTAAACAGGGAAACGTGTGCTGATAATGCAAGAGGACAATAGAAAACAGTCAGTTTTCCAGTTAAAGTCAGTTCATTGTTGATTCAGCAATGTAATCATTCAGCTCAGGTCAGTTCAAATAGTATCTGTGCAATGAAGTCAACAATCCTGCCAGAAATTAAGTGTCCCAAACTAAGCAAGACAAAGGCGGCAGTGGCAAGGAACCAAAACTACATCTGTGACAGAAATGAAGAAAAAAACTTGGGAGAGAGCAGGTTTAGTCGGGGGTCAGTTCTCCTCTGGCCAGAATTTGGATTGTGTGAGGCTGAAAAACTCACCAGCTCTTACACAGATGATCTGAAGAAGAGTCACAACAGGAGCAGCAAACACTGCAAACTCAACAATAATCACAATCACTGCCGGAAAGATGTGTGGACAGATGATAGACACAATCAAGAGGGAAAAAAAAAACACTCAGTCTGTGAAACTGGGAATGAAATGTAAAGTATAAAACGACGAACAATATAAAGATAATATAATTATAATTAATATATATAATGTGGTACCTCAGAATAATGATCCAGCAGTAACTGAAGTCAGTAGGACTGCTGTGATCATGTCTGTTAGTTCAGTTCAAACATAATGAACATACCGTATAAACCAAACATCATCATCATCAGATCATACTTAAATTTCACATCATAGAAATGATGAATGAACTTCCACTGCTTCATGAGTTCATTATCTATTATCATGTTATTTCAATCTCAAGGTGTCTGGAGAAATATTTACCATCCGAATAGGGCTTTTGACTTGATCTGAATCTCACAGAACAAGTGATACATGCATTATAAGACAATTGAACATGATATGAAACTCATAAGAAAACACAATGACATCATTTATATCATGAAACAAAATAATATACAAGAATAAACCTTTTTGACATTGTTCTTTGGAGAGGAACTCCATCCTTGAGTTGACCTGAATCTCAGATCTGAAAGTGCTGGATCTATGAATGATCTACTTACTGTGATTGTGTTTTGTATGACTGTGTAAAGCAGATGAACAATTGAAACGCTTCCCACATGCAGTGCAGTGATACGGTTTCTCTCCAGTGTGGATCCTCTCGTGTTTTTTCAGAGTTGTTGACTGACTGAATCTCTTGTCACAGTGTGAACACTTATAAGGTTTTTCTCCAGTGTGAATCCTCTGGTGCTGTTTTAAATGTTCAGCTGTAGAAAAAGTCCTCCCACACTCAAAGCACACATGATCTCTCGCACCAGTATGTATTTTCTGATGTTTTTTTGCATTTTCTAAACATGAAAATCTCTTTCCACACAAATGACATGAATGTGGCTTCTCCTTTGTATGAACTCTCAGGTGTTTCCTCAGGTCTGAAGCTCTCAAAAATGTTTTGTCGCATTGATCACATGCGTACAGTTTCTCTCTAGTGTGGATGTTCATATGCTCCTTAAGGTGTGCTGATTGTGTGAAACTCTTCCCACATTGATCACAAGTGTATGGCTTCTCTCCAGTATGAACTCTCATATGCCCTGTAAGGTGTCCTTTCCGTGTGAATCTTTTCCCGCACTGATCACATGTATAAAGTTTCTCTCCAGTGTGGATCCTCATATGCTCTGTAAGATGTCCTTTTAGTGTGAAACTCTTCCCGCATTGATCACAAGTGTATGGTTTCTCTCCAGTATGAACTCTCATATGTCCATCAAGATAATATTTGCGTGTGAAACTCTTTCTCTCCAGTATGAACTCTCATATGTCCTGTAAGGTGTCCTTTTCGTGTGAAACTCTTTCCGCACTGATCACATGTGTACGGTTTCTCTCCAGTGTGGATCCTCTCGTGTGTTTTTAGGATTCCTGACCGACTGAATCTCTTGTCACAGTGTGAACACTTGTGAGGTTTCTCTCCAGTGTGGATGTTTATGTGTATCTTAAGGCTTGATGACTGAGTGAAGCTCTTCCCACACTGATCACAAGTGTACGGTTTCTCTTCAGTATGAACTCTCATGTGAACATCAAATTTATTTTTGCTTGTGAAACTCTTTCCACACTGAGTGCAGATGAAAGATTTCTTGGCTCTTCTTTTCTTTATATCTTTCTGCTTGGTTTGAGAGCAATTCAAAGTTTTTTCTTCAGGTTTCTCCTCAACTTCACTAAATTCTTCATTCTCCTTGGTTTCTTCAATCAACTCTGAAATAAAAGTAAAAATGGTTCATTTTCAGTAACTCTCAGTAACCCTGATGAACCCTGATGTAACAGTGTAAAGTAGACAATTGCTATACCAAATTTTGGTAATTTTGATGCATTTTTGTAAATTATATCTCCATGAATGAGGTACATTGATCTTCCAATTATTATTTTTAAAACATTATAGGCACAATTAACATGTTTCTACAGGGAGAACTATTAAATATGTTTGATTAACTACACAATTATCTAACAATGTTATTGAAAAAAGTAACCTACTACAACAAATCTTAATTTGCTTGAAGCTTTATAACCATCAGCATTATTAATGAAGAATAAACACCAACCTGTTTGTTCTTCAGTATCTTCAGAGTGTTTCATTCTGCAGGGTTTGTGGGAGGAGCTTCACTGAACATGAATTTCTGTGTGGAAGAAGCAGATTTGCCAAATTTTAAAATAATTTACATATTTAAGCATTTATGTATTAGAAGCAGAAGAGACTTACAAATACAAAGTGTTGCCTCTTTGTAAATTATTATATTACTATATTAAAAGTAACAGTGTCAACACAAAGAGCAGATCAATTTAAAATGCTCATTCAGTAACACATATGTGCCAATTCACACATTCTATGCATTTCTGTTTTCTGTCTTTCTAATGTTAACATTTCTAACCATATTTTATTTTTCATTCTGCCTTAGTATTAACATATAAGAAGATATTCGTCTAGAAATATCGAAAATAATACCATGTAAATTCTTCCAAATATAAATAACAGTTAGCGTGAAAAATTCAAGCATAAACACAGACATTTGATGACACCCATCTTCATTTACAATTACAGGTAAATAACTACACTGTATCTAAATATAGTTTGATTTTCTAACAACTACATTCAGAGCAATTAAAGTAATTAAATTATTAACATGTTATAGTTTTATATGTGCAGTAATTGACAATGATCATAAAATCTTCTTTAAACAGAAAGAGTACCACAAAGCACAAATTTAATATTTTCAGTGTGTATATATATGTATATATATATATATATATTATAAATCTCTTCATATTTCTGTAGAGATTTAAAATATCCCATGTGGCATACAGACTAATTATATGAAGTATTTAGCAGTATCTGTGCTTAATTTTAACCATGTAAAGTAACTATAACAAATTTACTTTAACAAATGTATTTAATAGAAGCAGCAAAATTTGATATCGGTTCAAATCCATTCCCCTCACAGATAACGAGACATTCAGTAACAGCAACATTATCACTCCAAACATCGAAACAATCATTCACACGAACACACAAAATCACTCAGATCTTAATGAATGAACTTAACATGTTTTTCCTCACGTGCTAAGTGTTTAAGCCGGCAAACACACAAACAGCGCTGTTCTCGGATGAAAACAAGGCAGAAACGACCTCGTATATGTTGCATAAACAAACTGTGTAAAGTGTATTTAACAATTAAATATGCGAAGACAATGATCTGCTCACCTCTCCACAGAACACTCGACGCTGACTGAGTGAACGCGCGCTAGTGATGACGTCATCGCCGCGAGGCGGGATCAACCAAGAGGTCCTCGCTGCCAAAAGCTGTAGCTGTGTCTCATTTAGAAGGCTGCGCCCTCCGGAGGTCGAATCCTCTCTAGGATGCGTATACGGAGTGTCCTCAACCCTAGGATTAAACGAGACGGCCTTCGTGACGGGCGGAAAAGGAAACAGGAAGTATCACGTTGCTATGCCAACACATAGCGTCGTTGCGTCTCACACTTGAGGAAAAATTAATTAGGAAAATTATTTCTAAATTTGAAAGTAATTTGAAAAGAAAATGTTTTTACTTGTTTTATTTTATTCAATGTTTGAGGAGCTACAGCGTACGTACAACAGACATCTGTTAGAGAAAAAAAGGAGGAGGATATCAAGAACAAAGTTTATCCGTTTTAACCGGCGGAGATTTGAGGTAAGTTGTAGCATAGTCCCTTTAATATAATATTATTTAATATAAGTCCATATATATAAAGC
>NW_015664022.1:5016-5258 GCF_001515625.1 Sinocyclocheilus rhinocerous | reverse complement strand
CGTCGACTTATAATCAGGAATAATGAAATAAACTTACATTCAATCGCGCACATTAACACCTGATGAAATGGTGGAGCAAGCGGCTAGTGAAAGTGAAAGTAAATCGGAATAGCGGAAACTCACGTCAACTAGCGGCACACATCCATAATAAAAGTCCTTCCACTATAAACATACATAGGGAATTTAGAACAGCCGCCCCCAGATTAGCATAGCTAATATGTCTAAAGATAAATTCCCTAGTC
>NW_015664022.1:0-4315 GCF_001515625.1 Sinocyclocheilus rhinocerous | reverse complement strand
TTCATCCTAAAAGTGATCTGGTAGCTAGCCAGCTGCTCCTGCAGTCTGGGCTCCATCTCCTTGAAAGCTTCTCTCAGTTCGGTCTCGGCTCCCCGAAAGTTAGTTCCCTGATCTGAGAGGATCTCGGACCGGGTTCCTCTACATGCCTTAATGCCAGTAAGAATGCATCAGTGTCGATGCTGTTGAGTAGGTCAAGGTGAATGCATCTGGTTGTCAGGCACTTGAAGATAACGCTCCATCGCTTCTCTGTGCGACGGCCAATCTTGACCACGAAGGGCCCGAAGCAGTCGACTCCAGTGGAGAAGAAGGGGGGTTGGTATAATCGCAGACGAGCTGATGGTAAGTCAGCCATAATAGGTAGAGTCGGCTTAGCTCTCCACTTCTGGCACTCTACGCACTCTCTCTGGTGTCGTTTGATTGCTTGCCTGCCCCTTAGAATCCAGAACTGGCGACGTAGCTCTGCGAAGACCCTATCAGGTCCTGGATGGAGTAGACGCTCATCAAAGTGTTTTACGATGAGTCTAGTCACCTGATGGTGGGGATCTAGAACCACTGGATGTATCTCAGCTTTGCTGAAGCCATCCAATCGCTGTAGCCTACCTCCCACACGAATTAGACTTAACTCTGGGTCAAACTCGGGTGCAAGCGTGTTCAGACGGCTGGCTGCGGGCACCTGGTTCCCTGATTTTAATGCCTTGAACTCCTCTGGGAAGGAATCCTCCTGACATTGACTCAAGATGAGCGCTTCCGCACGCCTGTAATCTAAGGATGATGTACTCGTATCTTGGGCGTATCTTGGGCGGCCGCCCCATGGAGGGACCAGTAGGTACATCGACCAAGGCACTCCAAGAAGCATACTGAGATGCATCAAGCATGTCTGGATTTTGATGGTCTGCAACTAATCCACAGAAGACGGCTTTCCTTGTCTCTGAGGTATCCTCTCGGGCCTCTACAAGGGGGTTGGCTGGCCATCGGTCTGGTGGTTCGCAGAGGAATCCTGGGCCTCGACTCCACATGTCAGAGATCGCCAGCTCCATGAGCGTCCTCCCTCTTGTAGTGTCGTCCGCCGGGTTATTCGAGGAATCAACGTACCGCCAAGAGTGGAGCTCAGTCAACTCTTGAATTTCCGCCACCCTCGTCCCGACGAACACCTTGTACGTACAGGACTCAGACTGGATCCAGGTGAGCACTGTAGTCGAGTCTGTCCACAATGTCACTGTCTCTATGGCAATGGTCAGCTCCTGTCTTAGGAACTGTGCAAGCTGAGCGCTAGTCAGTGCTGCACACAGCTCGAGGCGTGGCATCGACAGTCGCCACTTGGGGGCTACCCTAGATGGCATCGACAGTTGCCACTTGGGGGCTACCCTAGAACAAGCCATAACGAAGGCAGTGTGGATCTTACCATGCTGCTCGGCACGGAGATAAGCCACCGATCCGTAAGCAACCTCGGATGCGTCGCCAAACACGTGTAGGCTTAATCTTGATTTCTCCACATCAAAGTCGGCAGGAAGATAGCACCTAGGAAGCTTGAGCCTACAGAGATCAGGCAACTCCTTCTCCCACACATTCCACTTCTCCAGCAGGTCTGCAGGAAGATTTGGATCGTCCCAATCCCTCGGTCTGGTCCAGAGCTTCTGGACAAGAACCTTGGCTCGGGTGGTGAAGGGAATTGAGAATCCTAAGGGGTCATATTGCGTTGCTAAGACCTTATAGATATATAGCTGCTCCACAGTCGAGACTGGCTCGGCCTGTCCACTGAGGTTCAACTGCGCTGCTGGAGAATCCATCCTTGGTAGGTGGTACGAACTGTAGTGAGGCACAGGGTCTGGTATGAGAGACTTCGGCAAGGCTACATCATATGCTTGCAGACGTGTGGAAAGCTGGTGTGCTCTCGTCTGTATACGCACAGCGTGCGTTGTATCAGGGGAATGAAGCTGGCTCTGTTGCTCCATATCACCGCAGTGAATATAGCATCCGGCTCGAAGGACCAGATGAAAGGGACTAATAGATCGGTAGGGGTGTTGATGCTAATCCACCACGGTTCCACAGGACCTTTGCCCACGTCAGCTGTCTCTCCACCGGCGTCAGAGTTCTGCGGTGCTCCGTCACGGCCCGTTCGACCCGCTCCAGCACCTCTGCCAACCGCTGCTGGAGAGAAGTTTGGTGTGAAGGAATGGACCTTGAAGATGGAGTCACCTGAGGTTAAAATTACAATTTAGCTTATAATATCTGTCTCCGTGTGTGTTGCTGTTATGCAGAGCTGTGTAATATACTCAATAATATGTAAATATCACAAATACGATTTTAAAGTGTTTTATTTGTCTGTCAGCTTTCCTAAACGTGAGGAGTTTCATAATTCATCCTCGTCATGTGTTTTGTATGACATATGGAATGCCAAATCTGCCAAAATAGTCAATAAATAAATACATAAATATACAAAGAAATGTAATATAACAAATAAATAAATAAATGCATAAATAATTCAAAGCTTCTTCCTTGCTTAGGCCAGAACTCTGAACTCGATTGTTCCGTCTGAAGTTTATTTCTACATTTTTTGTCCATATGGTAATAAGGGTGTGTTTTACTTTTATTACCATATGGACAAAGAAATGTAGAAATAAATTTCAGATGGAGCAATCGAGTTCAGAGTTCTGGCCTAAGCAAGGAAGAAGCTTTGAATTATTTATGCATTTATTTATTTATTTGTTATATTACATTTCTTTGTATATTTATGTATTTATTTATTGACTATTTTGGCAGATTTGGCATTCCATATGTCATACAAAACACATGACGAGGATGAATCATGAAACTCCTCAAGTTTAGGAAAGCTGAGAGACAAATAAAACACTTTAAAATCATATTTAGAGATTATTGAGTATATTACCCAGTTCTGCATAACAGCAACACACACTGAGACAGATATTATAAGCTAAATTTTCATTTTAACCTCAGGTGAGTCCATCTTCAAGGTCCATTTCTTCACACCAAACTTCTCTCCAGCGGGAGCCGTCGGCTGTTACGACACCAGCATCTGCATGTGTCACGAGGAGTTCGTGACGTATCACAGCCCTCCGCTGGTGTTCGAGCTCAGCGAGGATCCATCAGAGGGCCGTCCGCTCTCACCGGACACTGAGCCGCGGTTGGCAGAGGTGCTGGAGCGGGTCGAAGGGGCCGTGACGGAGCACCGCAGAACTCTGACGCCGGTGGAGAGACAGCTGACGTGGGCAAAGGTCCTGTGGAAGCCGTGGCTGCAGCCCTGCTGCGGGACCTTCCCTTTCTGCTCCTGCGAGGAGAGCAACCACACGTCTGCAGGAGCAGAGTGAAGAAACGGACGCCACAGGAGAAAAACATTCAAAAAGATAACTGCAACTTTTTCTCTCAATTGCAAGTTTATATCCCACCGTTCATCATTTTGCTTGCGATTCTGACTTTTTTTCCTCAGAATTGCAAGTTATAAAACTGCAATTGTGAGTTTTTATATATTGCAATTTTGACTTTAGGGTTTACATCTCGCATTTCTGACGTTTTTCTCAAAATTCTGAGTTTAAATATCACAATTTTTAAATTTGTCCTCAGAATCGTGAGTTTGTCACAATTGCAAGCTATAAATTCTTAATTGCAAGTTACATCTTGCAGTTCTTTTTTCCTCAGAAATTGTGTTGTAAAATTACAATTGTGAGTTTAAATCTCAAAATTCTGTCTTTTTCTCTCAAAATTGCGAGTTTGTGTCACAACAGCAAGTTATAAACTCTTAATTCTGAGTTTACATCTAGCAATTCTGACATTTTTCTCAGAATTCTGAGTTTATGTATCACAACTTTTGGATTTTTTCTCATAGTTGCGAGTTTACTTATTGCAATTTTGATTTTTTTTTCAGAATTATGAGTTTGCATATCACAATTTTTTACATTTTTCCTCAGAATTGCGAGTTATAAAATTGCAATTGCGAGTTTCATCTTTCAGTTCTTTCTTTTTCAAAATTGCAAGTTCATGAAATTTATATCTTGCAATTCTAAATCTTTTTTTTCGGAATTCTGATTTTACATCTCAATCGCAATTTTGACATTTGACATTTTTCCTCAGAATTGCGAGTTATAAACTCTTAATTGCGAGTTCACATCTTGCAATTGACGTTTTCCCCATCATTTTTAGACTCTTGACTTGATCGCATGCCAGGTCAGAATTATGAGATGAAATTTTGCATTTCTGAGAAAAACAACTCTGAATTTTGCAATTGGAAGATACAAACTCTTCAGAAAAAATAGACTGAATTGTGAGATATAAACTCATAGTTGTGTTTTAATAATTTTAT
>NW_015664021.1:0-1489 GCF_001515625.1 Sinocyclocheilus rhinocerous | reverse complement strand
CGCAACCTTTGGGTTACGAGTCCGACTCTCTCACCATTAGGCCACAACTTCCCTATAATTATGGCGCCCTCTACTGTATAACAATGAAAACAAATAGTGTCAAGTATACTTAAATGTCATTTTAAGTATATTGCTAAATGCTAAAAACTATCAGTATACCTGTAAGTTCACTTTTAGTATAGTTGCATTAATTCATGCGTTCATGACCTCAAGGTTAGATTATTGTAATGCTTTATTGGGTGGTTGTTCTGCACGCTTAATAAACAAACTCCAGCTGGTCCAAAATGCAGCAGCTATAGTTCTTACTAGAGCCCTGCACGGGCCTCAAATATAGGCCCTAGCCCTGCCCTGGCCCGAAACGCTCAGGCCCTAGCCCGGCCCTTGTCCGACAGCTTATCAGAATTACCGGCCCTAGCCCGACTTTTTTCCCCCCCTTCTCCCAAAACAGCTTACTACTGTTTCAGCTATTAAAATAGCTCAGTTTTGTATGTTATGTCAAAGTGATTATATTTCATTTTGTTTTTTTATTAAGTTAATTTAGAAAAACGTTTGAAGAATTTTTTTGTTCGTTAAATGTAAGTTTTTGTTTTTTAAAGTAACGACCAAGCAGCCAGCGGCAGACAGTGAGTTGATCATAGCCTATGTTTGATCAATTTAGCCTTCTCAAATCATCACGACTTGCCTAAAATAAAAACTATAGATATAAAACAGTTCAAGCATATCACAATGTTAGTTTAAATATTTAACCTACATACAGATACTCTAGATCTAGATATATAAATGTGCGCTATTAGACGCATATCTAATCGTTTGTGCGGAGAGCTAAAGCACGCTTTACAGGACAGGGAGGCGCCGGCGCGATCACTTGCATTGGAAACAACTTAAAATATGTAGTAATTTTTGCTCATAAAGGTAAGAGTAATATATCACTCAGAACTGTAAAGGGTCTACTTTTATTTGTGTGCACTCACAATATCAACAAAACATTGTACTTTTATAAAATAAAGGATACAGGATGCGCTTTCTGCAATTTCGGCCAGGAGCGCTTCACAATGATGAACCGAAACTCAGCGAATACTTGCCTCACAGACTTGCTAAATATATCTATAGAAAGCTTTAAATTACTACTTTAAAACTAAATAATTCAAATCAAAAACAAAAACTATTTTTACGGATTTTATAAAATCCGTAAATATGCATTTCTCTCTAAAGGCGCGTCCAATGAGGAGATGGCGAGTCAGGATCATCATCTTCATCTTTGCGACACGGACTCAGAAAACACTAATTTATTAATAAATAATTCAAATATCTCCTTACTATTTCCCCCGAAAACATTCATGGTAATTACTTACTTTTGCTAGGGCTTTAGCCTATTGCATGCGTTTTTTGCTGTCATGTGCAAGGATATGTTTGCAGATTCTACACTGCACATGAACAATTGACTCTGTTTGCCGTGGTAATCAAATCAAAACTCTTCCAAAATGCAGCT
>NW_015664020.1:13351-29031 GCF_001515625.1 Sinocyclocheilus rhinocerous | reverse complement strand
TAATTATCATGCTAACGACATGCTAGTCACTTGCTAGGTATGTTATCAACATGCTAGTCACTTGCTAATCATGCTAACAACATGAGAGCAGCATGGTAGTCACTTGCAAATCATGCTAGCAACATGCTAGTTACTTGTTAATAATTCCAGCAACATGCTAGCGAAATGCTAATCATGCTGGAAACATGCTAGCGACATGCTAGTCACTTGCTAATCATGCTAGTCACTTGCTAATCATGCTAGTCACTTGCTAATCATGCTAGTCACTTGCTAATCATGCTAGTCACTTGCTAATCATGCTAGTCACTTGCTAATCATGCTAGTCACTTGCTAATCATGCTAGTCACTTGCTAATCATGCTAGTCACTTGCTAATCATGCTAGTCACTTGCTAATCATGCTAGTCACTTGCTAATCATGCTAGTCACTTGCTAATCATGCTAGTCACTTGCTAATCATGCTAGTCACTTGCTAATCATGCTAGTCACTTGCTAATCATGCTAGTCACTTGCTAATCATGCTAGTCACTTGCTAATCATGCTAGTCACTTGCTAATCATGCTAGTCACTTGCTAATCATGCTAGTCACTTGCTAATCATGCTAGTCACTTGCTAATCATGCTAGTCACTTGCTAATCATGCTAGTCACTTGCTAATCATGCTAGTCACTTGCTAATCATGCTAGTCACTTGCTAATCATGCTAGTCACTTGCTAATCATGCTAGTCACTTGCTAATCATGCTAGTCACTTGCTAATCATGCTAGTCACTTGCTAATCATGCTAGTCACTTGCTAATCATGCTAGTCACTTGCTAATCATGCTAGTCACTTGCTAATCATGCTAGTCACTTGCTAATCATGCTAGTCACTTGCTAATCATGCTAGTCACTTGCTAATCATGCTAGTCACTTGCTAATCATGCTAGTCACTTGCTAATCATGCTAGTCACTTGCTAATCATGCTAGTCACTTGCTAATCATGCTAGTCACTTGCTAATCATGCTAGTCACTTGCTAATCATGCTAGTCACTTGCTAATCATGCTAGTCACTTGCTAATCATGCTAGTCACTTGCTAATCATGCTAGTCACTTGCTAATCATGCTAGTCACTTGCTAATCATGCTAGTCACTTGCTAATCATGCTAGTCACTTGCTAATCATGCTAGTCACTTGCTAATCATGCTAGTCACTTGCTAATCATGCTAGTCACTTGCTAATCATGCTAGTCACTTGCTAATCATGCTAGTCACTTGCTAATCATGCTAGTCACTTGCTAATCATGCTAGTCACTTGCTAATCATGCTAGTCACTTGCTAATCATGCTAGTCACTTGCTAATCATGCTAGTCACTTGCTAATCATGCTAGTCACTTGCTAATCATGCTAGTCACTTGCTAATCATGCTAGTCACTTGCTAATCATGCTAGTCACTTGCTAATCATGCTAGTCACTTGCTAATCATGCTAGTCACTTGCTAATCATGCTAGTCACTTGCTAATCATGCTAGTCACTTGCTAATCATGCTAGTCACTTGCTAATCATGCTAGTCACTTGCTAATCATGCTAGTCACTTGCTAATCATGCTAGTCACTTGCTAATCATGCTAGTCACTTGCTAATCATGCTAGTCACTTGCTAATCATGCTAGTCACTTGCTAATCATGCTAGTCACTTGCTAATCATGCTAGTCACTTGCTAATCATGCTAGTCACTTGCTAATCATGCTAGTCACTTGCTAATCATGCTAGTCACTTGCTAATCATGCTAGTCACTTGCTAATCATGCTAGTCACTTGCTAATCATGCTAGTCACTTGCTAATCATGCTAGTCACTTGCTAATCATGCTAGTCACTTGCTAATCATGCTAGTCACTTGCTAATCATGCTAGTCACTTGCTAATCATGCTAGTCACTTGCTAATCATGCTAGTCACTTGCTAATCATGCTAGTCACTTGCTAATCATGCTAGTCACTTGCTAATCATGCTAGTCACTTGCTAATCATGCTAGTCACTTGCTAATCATGCTAGTCACTTGCTAATCATGCTAGTCACTTGCTAATCATGCTAGTCACTTGCTAATCATGCTAGTCACTTGCTAATCATGCTAGTCACTTGCTAATCATGCTAGTCACTTGCTAATCATGCTAGTCACTTGCTAATCATGCTAGTCACTTGCTAATCATGCTAGTCACTTGCTAATCATGCTAGTCACTTGCTAATCATGCTAGTCACTTGCTAATCATGCTAGTCACTTGCTAATCATGCTAGTCACTTGCTAATCATGCTAGTCACTTGCTAATCATGCTAGTCACTTGCTAATCATGCTAGTCACTTGCTAATCATGCTAGTCACTTGCTAATCATGCTAGTCACTTGCTAATCATGCTAGTCACTTGCTAATCATGCTAGTCACTTGCTAATCATGCTAGTCACTTGCTAATCATGCTAGTCACTTGCTAATCATGCTAGTCACTTGCTAATCATGCTAGTCACTTGCTAATCATGCTAGTCACTTGCTAATCATGCTAGTCACTTGCTAATCATGCTAGTCACTTGCTAATCATGCTAGTCACTTGCTAATCATGCTAGTCACTTGCTAATCATGCTAGTCACTTGCTAATCATGCTAGTCACTTGCTAATCATGCTAGTCACTTGCTAATCATGCTAGTCACTTGCTAATCATGCTAGTCACTTGCTAATCATGCTAGTCACTTGCTAATCATGCTAGTCACTTGCTAATCATGCTAGTCACTTGCTAATCATGCTAGTCACTTGCTAATCATGCTAGTCACTTGCTAATCATGCTAGTCACTTGCTAATCATGCTAGTCACTTGCTAATCATGCTAGTCACTTGCTAATCATGCTAGTCACTTGCTAATCATGCTAGTCACTTGCTAATCATGCTAGTCACTTGCTAATCATGCTAGTCACTTGCTAATCATGCTAGTCACTTGCTAATCATGCTAGTCACTTGCTAATCATGCTAGTCACTTGCTAATCATGCTAGTCACTTGCTAATCATGCTAGTCACTTGCTAATCATGCTAGTCACTTGCTAATCATGCTAGTCACTTGCTAATCATGCTAGTCACTTGCTAATCATGCTAGTCACTTGCTAATCATGCTAGTCACTTGCTAATCATGCTAGTCACTTGCTAATCATGCTAGTCACTTGCTAATCATGCTAGTCACTTGCTAATCATGCTAGTCACTTGCTAATCATGCTAGTCACTTGCTAATCATGCTAGTCACTTGCTAATCATGCTAGTCACTTGCTAATCATGCTAGTCACTTGCTAATCATGCTAGTCACTTGCTAATCATGCTAGTCACTTGCTAATCATGCTAGCAACATGTTTGAAACATGCTAACAACATGCTAGTAACTTAATTATCATGCTAATGACATGTTAGTCACTTGCTAGGCAAGTTAACAACATGTTAGTCACTTGCTAATCATGCTAACAACATGATAGCAACATGCTAGTCACTTGCAAATCATGTTAGCAACATGCTAGTAACTGGCTAATCATGCTAGCAACATCCTATAAACATGCTAACGACATGCAACTCACATGCTAATCATGCTAGTCACTTGCTAATCATTGCTAGCAACATGCTAGTTACTTGTTAATAATGCCAGCAACATGCAAGCGAAATGCTAATCATGCTGGAAACACACTAGCGACATGCTAGTAACTACATTAGCATTCTACCAGCTGCATCTATCTATCTATCTATCTATCTATCTATCTATCTATCTATCATCTATCTATCTATCTATCTATCTGATTATTTATTTCTATCTAACTATCTATCTATCTATCTTCATATCAACACCCTAGCAACTATCCAAACAAACCTAGCAACCACCCCAAGTACCCTAGCAACCACATAGCAAAGCCTTAGCAACCACCCCGTGTACCCTAGCAACAGCATAGCCACACCTTAGCAACCGCCCTGGTACCCGAGCAACCGCATAGCAACCCCCTAGCATCCACCCCACGTACCCTAGCAACCGCTCTAGTAACCACCCCAAGTACCCTAGCAACCACATAGCAAAGCCTTAGCAACCACCCCGTGTACCCTAGCAACAGCATAGCCACACCTTAGCAACCGCCCTGGTACCCGAGCAACCGCATAGCAACCCCCTAGCATCCACCCCACGTACCCTAGCAACCGCTCTAGTAACCACCCCAAGTACCCTAGCAACCACATAGCAAAGCCTTAGCAACCACCCCGTGTACCCTAGCAACAGCATAGCCACACCTTAGCAACCGCCCTGGTACCCGAGCAACCGCATAGCAACCCCCTAGCATCCACCCCACGTACCCTAGCAACCGCTCTAGTAACCACCCCAAGTACCCTAGCAACCACATAGCAAAGCCTTAGCAACCACCCCGTGTACCCTAGCAACAGCATAGCCACACCTTAGCAACCGCCCTGGTACCCGAGCAACCGCATAGCAACCCCCTAGCATCCACCCCACGTACCCTAGCAACCGCTCTAGTAACCACCCCAAGTACCCTAGCAACCACATAGCAAAGCCTTAGCAACCACCCCGTGTACCCTAGCAACAGCATAGCCACACCTTAGCAACCGCCCTGGTACCCGAGCAACCGCATAGCAACCCCCTAGCATCCACCCCACGTACCCTAGCAACCGCTCTAGTAACCACCCCAAGTACCCTAGCAACCACATAGCAAAGCCTTAGCAACCACCCCGTGTACCCTAGCAACAGCATAGCCACACCTTAGCAACCGCCCTGGTACCCGAGCAACCGCATAGCAACCCCCTAGCATCCACCCCACGTACCCTAGCAACCGCTCTAGTAACCACCCCAAGTACCCTAGCAACCACATAGCAAAGCCTTAGCAACCACCCCGTGTACCCTAGCAACAGCATAGCCACACCTTAGCAACCGCCCTGGTACCCGAGCAACCGCATAGCAACCCCCTAGCATCCACCCCACGTACCCTAGCAACCGCTCTAGTAACCACCCCAAGTACCCTAGCAACCACATAGCAAAGCCTTAGCAACCACCCCGTGTACCCTAGCAACAGCATAGCCACACCTTAGCAACCGCCCTGGTACCCGAGCAACCGCATAGCAACCCCCTAGCATCCACCCCACGTACCCTAGCAACCGCTCTAGTAACCACCCCAAGTACCCTAGCAACCACATAGCAAAGCCTTAGCAACCACCCCGTGTACCCTAGCAACAGCATAGCCACACCTTAGCAACCGCCCTGGTACCCGAGCAACCGCATAGCAACCCCCTAGCATCCACCCCACGTACCCTAGCAACCGCTCTAGTAACCACCCCAAGTACCCTAGCAACCACATAGCAAAGCCTTAGCAACCACCCCGTGTACCCTAGCAACAGCATAGCCACACCTTAGCAACCGCCCTGGTACCCGAGCAACCGCATAGCAACCCCCTAGCATCCACCCCACGTACCCTAGCAACCGCTCTAGTAACCACCCCAAGTACCCTAGCAACCACATAGCAAAGCCTTAGCAACCACCCCGTGTACCCTAGCAACAGCATAGCCACACCTTAGCAACCGCCCTGGTACCCGAGCAACCGCATAGCAACCCCCTAGCATCCACCCCACGTACCCTAGCAACCGCTCTAGTAACCACCCCAAGTACCCTAGCAACCACATAGCAAAGCCTTAGCAACCACCCCGTGTACCCTAGCAACAGCATAGCCACACCTTAGCAACCGCCCTGGTACCCGAGCAACCGCATAGCAACCCCCTAGCATCCACCCCACGTACCCTAGCAACCGCTCTAGTAACCACCCCAAGTACCCTAGCAACCACATAGCAAAGCCTTAGCAACCACCCCGTGTACCCTAGCAACAGCATAGCCACACCTTAGCAACCGCCCTGGTACCCGAGCAACCGCATAGCAACCCCCTAGCATCCACCCCACGTACCCTAGCAACCGCTCTAGTAACCACCCCAAGTACCCTAGCAACCACATAGCAAAGCCTTAGCAACCACCCCGTGTACCCTAGCAACAGCATAGCCACACCTTAGCAACCGCCCTGGTACCCGAGCAACCGCATAGCAACCCCCTAGCATCCACCCCACGTACCCTAGCAACCGCTCTAGTAACCACCCCAAGTACCCTAGCAACCACATAGCAAAGCCTTAGCAACCACCCCGTGTACCCTAGCAACAGCATAGCCACACCTTAGCAACCGCCCTGGTACCCGAGCAACCGCATAGCAACCCCCTAGCATCCACCCCACGTACCCTAGCAACCGCTCTAGTAACCACCCCAAGTACCCTAGCAACCACATAGCAAAGCCTTAGCAACCACCCCGTGTACCCTAGCAACAGCATAGCCACACCTTAGCAACCGCCCTGGTACCCGAGCAACCGCATAGCAACCCCCTAGCATCCACCCCACGTACCCTAGCAACCGCTCTAGTAACCACCCCAAGTACCCTAGCAACCACATAGCAAAGCCTTAGCAACCACCCCGTGTACCCTAGCAACAGCATAGCCACACCTTAGCAACCGCCCTGGTACCCGAGCAACCGCATAGCAACCCCCTAGCATCCACCCCACGTACCCTAGCAACCGCTCTAGTAACCACCCCAAGTACCCTAGCAACCACATAGCAAAGCCTTAGCAACCACCCCGTGTACCCTAGCAACAGCATAGCCACACCTTAGCAACCGCCCTGGTACCCGAGCAACCGCATAGCAACCCCCTAGCATCCACCCCACGTACCCTAGCAACCGCTCTAGTAACCACCCCAAGTACCCTAGCAACCACATAGCAAAGCCTTAGCAACCACCCCGTGTACCCTAGCAACAGCATAGCCACACCTTAGCAACCGCCCTGGTACCCGAGCAACCGCATAGCAACCCCCTAGCATCCACCCCACGTACCCTAGCAACCGCTCTAGTAACCACCCCAAGTACCCTAGCAACCACATAGCAAAGCCTTAGCAACCACCCCGTGTACCCTAGCAACAGCATAGCCACACCTTAGCAACCGCCCTGGTACCCGAGCAACCGCATAGCAACCCCCTAGCATCCACCCCACGTACCCTAGCAACCGCTCTAGTAACCACCCCAAGTACCCTAGCAACCACATAGCAAAGCCTTAGCAACCACCCCGTGTACCCTAGCAACAGCATAGCCACACCTTAGCAACCGCCCTGGTACCCGAGCAACCGCATAGCAACCCCCTAGCATCCACCCCACGTACCCTAGCAACCGCTCTAGTAACCACCCCAAGTACCCTAGCAACCACATAGCAAAGCCTTAGCAACCACCCCGTGTACCCTAGCAACAGCATAGCCACACCTTAGCAACCGCCCTGGTACCCGAGCAACCGCATAGCAACCCCCTAGCATCCACCCCACGTACCCTAGCAACCGCTCTAGTAACCACCCCAAGTACCCTAGCAACCACATAGCAAAGCCTTAGCAACCACCCCGTGTACCCTAGCAACAGCATAGCCACACCTTAGCAACCGCCCTGGTACCCGAGCAACCGCATAGCAACCCCCTAGCATCCACCCCACGTACCCTAGCAACCGCTCTAGTAACCACCCCAAGTACCCTAGCAACCACATAGCAAAGCCTTAGCAACCACCCCGTGTACCCTAGCAACAGCATAGCCACACCTTAGCAACCGCCCTGGTACCCGAGCAACCGCATAGCAACCCCCTAGCATCCACCCCACGTACCCTAGCAACCGCTCTAGTAACCACCCCAAGTACCCTAGCAACCACATAGCAAAGCCTTAGCAACCACCCAGGGTACCTTAACGACCACATAGCAAAACCTTAGCAACCGCATAGCAACCCCCTAGCATCCACCCCACGTACCCTAGCAACCGCAAAGAAACACCTTAGCAAACACCCCGGGTACCCTAGCAACCACATAGCAACACCCTAGCAACCACCCCAAGTACCTTAACAACCGCATAGCAACGCCTTAGCAACCAACCAGGGTACCCTAGAAACCGCATAGCAACACCCTAGCAACAACCCAAATTACCTTAGCAACCGCATTGCAACCCTAGCAACCACCCTGGGTACCTTAGCAACCGCATAGCAACACCTTAGCAACCACCCCAAGTACCCTAGCAACCGCATCGCAACACCTTAGCAACCACCCAGGGTACCTTAACGTCCACATAGCAAAACCTTAGCAACCCCCTAGCATCCACCCCACGTACCCTAGCAACCGCATAGAAACATCTTAGCAACCCCCCCGGGTACCCTAGCAACCACATAGCAACACCCTAGCAACCACCCCAAGTACCCTAGCAACCGCATAGCAACGCCTTAGCAACCAACCCGGGTACCCTAGAAACCGCATAGCAACACCCTAGCAACCGCATTGCAACACCCTAGCAACCACCCTGGGTACCTTAGCTATCTATCTATCTATCTATGTAGTGTGAGTGAAAGTCACGAGACCTATTACTCTCTATCCAATCACGTTGATGGATAAAAATAAAATTAAAATAAGCATGTAACGACCACAAACGGAGGAAAATAGCGGAGTAAAAGTACCGATACATCACTTAAAATGTACTCAAGTAAAAGTAAAAGTACACCATTTTTAAACTACTCAAACAGCAGGGTTTAGCGTAGTCTGAAGAGCATATCATAGACACCTGAGTTTGCTTGTATCTTTCTTTACTGCGCGCCTCTGATCTGCGCGCTCTTCTCCAGCACGCGCTTTCTCCTGTCTTCCACGGAAAGCCGCGCACGCGCTTAATTTAGAATTTAACGGTTATTTCATTTTACTGACTGACTTACATTAGTTTATTATTGATATCTTTATTGAATAATTACTAATAATTAATATTTATACGAGAGTAAATATTGTGATTTCAGAGAGATTTGACACTTCTGATTGAAGATGATGTCGAGGGGTGAGAACCAGAAGGGCGTAAGTGACATTTCACCAACTTTACAGGAGGGCCAAAACAAAAATTGACCATAGTTTGATCTGATTTTGTGTTCTGATTTCAATCTTTTATAATAAAAATGTGTGCACACATGAATAACAGTATACTTATTGAACACTATTTTGACATTTATTCAGAAAAAAAACTGCAATTTTATTTTTTTATTTAAAAAAGTCACTTGCCTTTTTGGCACCAATGTTTTATTCAATTTTGTGTATAAAAACATGGGCACATCTGCTGACAATATGAACAAAACATTACATTAATGAGTTTAAGAGAAATAACAATCCATTGTAATCAAATAAAATATCACATAAAAAAGCCATCAAATTAGTTAATTGAATGTGATTAGTTTTACTGAAATAGTAATCTCAGGCACTTAACAATTTGGTCAAATGGCTGATTGAAAAGCCTTTACAGATGCCTTCCCTAGTGAAAAATAAATATACAAAAATGTATTTGAAATACATTTATTTCATGCTATACTACAAATGCATTTACATATTATTTACATATCACTAAACTGGTATACTTAATGTTTGCTAAACTGGAACAACCTATTTTTACTTAATGCACTTTAATTGTAAGAAAGTAGTGCTGAAGTCTAACTAAAGATATACTGAAGTATATTTGATTGTGCTAAAAGTGAAACTATTGCAAGTATGCTTCAGGTACACTTTAAATATCATGCATTTAAAGACCGATATTATTAGAAGATCATACAGTCCTCATCAATAGTGACATTAAAACACATTTTAGGCTTAATATTGAGAAATGTGCATTGTGCATAAGTAGTACTCCAAATAAAGTTTAATTATAATTTTTATATCAGTAAGTATCGAGTGATATGTCAGTAAATAGACAATAAATGAAGTAAATAAAATGCTAATAGATTTGAACTAGTTATGAATGTGTGTCATAAAGAAAGTTTCAGATGGAATTGTGAACTGTACATGAAATAGTAGCCTACTCTGACTGGCTGACTTGTAAAGCTTGGTCGAAGTCCACATAAGACTGTGGGATACTGCCATTTGTGCAGAGTGAATAAGTCTTTATTTTTCACAGCAGTGATCCCAGGCGGACATCTGTATAACATTTTACTCACTGCATTTCTTGTATCCTTTCCCCAGTCATATCCTTTGTCTATGTCTGTCTGTCCCTTCTCTGCATTCTCTCTCTTGTAGCTAGGCAGTAACTGAGTGCCTATATGATAACACCCATAGTAAAAAAAAAAAAAAAGTCATATATTTAAAATACATATATTTCATACTAAGTATAGTTCAACTAGATTAATATATTTATTGGCATATTGCTCAAGACTTACTGATATAAAAATTATAATTAAAGTTTATTTGGACTACTACTTGTGCACTATGCACATTTCTCAATATTAAGCCTATATGTGTTTTAATTTCGGTATTTATGATGGTCTTTAAATGCAAGATATTTAAAGTGTACCTGAAGTATACTTGCAATAATTCCACTTTAGCACAATCAAATATACTTCAGTATACTTTTATTTGGACTTCAGCACTACTTCAGCACAATTAAAGTGCATTAAGCACAAAATTTAAAATTGTTCCAATTTATCAGACTTTTAAGTATACCAGATTAGTATACTAAAAGTACCATTGCAGGGTATTTTTATTAAGTACATAAATATGTAAATATATTTGTAGTATACTTAGCATGAAATAAATGTATTTCAAATACATTTTAGTATATTTATTTTTCACTAGGGACATACCATCAGAATGTAAGTTATTGGTTACTACCCGCTAACTAGCTACACCTCGCTGACAATGAATTATGGATACTTCATTTTCTCCCTCATCATCCAGCTCTTTGTCACAAAATAAGATTAATATTACATCTTCAGCAGTAAAAAACTGGTTTCTTCTCATGGTTGACCTACCTGGCTTACATGTGGTGTTAGCCATTTTGACTCAAGTGCTATCCACAGGCTTTAGCCACAGTACATTTCTAGCATTTTACACTGTCTGAATCGTTCCCTATCGCCTACATTGTGCACTACATGCCATTCACTGTACAGGAAATACTACACTGTGGGGGGCGGCCCTCAGGATTCTAGAGAGCATTTGATTGGTCAGAAGATTTGATGAGAAGCTGAAGTTCGAGGTGACGTCAAAAAAATCTCTGATCCGTTTCGGCGGAAGTGACGAACTGCAAGCTTTGAATGCTTATATCTTCTAAATCCGAATTTTGTCACTGTTTTGGAGCACACTGGCTTATAGATAACCTTAAGACTAACATATTGATATTAATACCCAAAAAACTTTAATTTTGATGTCATGGGGACTTTAAGGTCCATCCGTCAGTCTTCCATGCCGCTTATATGGGATGCAGGAGTGCTGGATGATTACTGACATACAGCAGGGTACATCGGAGTAAAGAGGTTAGGAGAACGTTCTGGGAACCTTCAGAGAACTTTATGGGAACCATCTAGGAACGTTCTGGGAACCTTTTGGGAATGTTTCCGGAACGTTGTGGGAACGTTCCCAGAACGTTCCTAGATGGTTCCCATAAAGTTCTCTGAAGTTAAGAAAACTTTCCTGGCTAACCAACAGGGAACGTTCTGGGAACCAAAAACTAATGTTCCCAGAACATTCTGGGAACCAAAAATTGTTAACTGGGAACCCAGAGTCTCCGCATCAGTAGGGAACAAGCGATAAAACGAGCATCTTCCATCAGAAGACTTGTGGTTGCATTTCGGGGCAAAGCAAAAAATATTGTCGAACAACAATATAAAATGCGGGAAACTATTAACTGATTATTCTACAATTAATTGTACAAATTGTACTACAACTGGAAAATACTATAAATCAACTGTTCGGCATGATGATGTTTAATGTCTCCGACGACGCCTGTAGTCCCATTTAGCAACTTGTTAGCAACCATCTTTTTCAAGAAACGTAACACTTTTAAAAAAATCATGAGTGGGGTGTAACTAGTTTTATGTCGTAGAATAAAACGTGAAAGTATTTTGAGCTTGTGTTAACCGCTGACCTTATTTTAGGGGATTTAATCAAACTCCCATTCAAAAAACCCATTGACTCTGGGACAATGGAACCGGAAGTGCTAAAATGCTAACTCGCTTCTGGGTTTTTGCCTACAAAGTGACGTCATAGTTCCACCACTCTATAAAGATAGAGCGACACGCATCATAATCTGAAAACCACGCCCACCGGGGGAGGGAAACAATCCAACCCTCTCCATTGACTTTGTATTGCGGGAAGCTGCCTCCTTGTCATTTCTGACATATAACAAAAAACAGAACAATGTCTAAAAGCTGCTATGTGACAAGGTGTACAGTAAACAAGCTAAAAAACCAAGCACTACGTTTTTATAAGCTGTCGACTGAAAAAAAACGAGCGTTTAAGGACACAAAATTAGAGCGCAACGTGTCATATTACTCTGAGATTTTTTATTTTTTACTAAAACGATGGTGGGACAAGCTGTTCAAAAGCTGTTAGCTATATTAGCTACTGTAGCTAAGGCACTCACAAACATAACGTTACTGCATAGCTTTCTGCTTTATCCACATTCTAACAAGTTGCATACTGTCAAAATGCTACAGCTTAGATTACAGAAATATAATATATAAAACTGACATTTGGATATTTGACTTACCAGTGACAAAATGTTTACTGCACACGTAGGCATAATGAGTGTCAGGATCCCACAATTTACCCATTCTTCCTGCTGATGCTGATCCACTTTTGTCTCCTTAAAGGCTGGCTTTTACGGTTAGGTAGCTTATAAAAACTTAGTTCTGGGTGTTTTTTTTTTAGCTTGTTTGCTGTACACCTTGTCACACAGCAGCTTTTAGGCATTGTTCTGTGTTTTTTTTTTATATATATATATATAAGTCAGAAATGACAAGGAGGCAGCTTCCCGCAATGCAAAGTCAATGGAGAGGGTTGGATTGTTTAACCCCCCGGTGTGGGCGTGGCCTAAATGCGCTCTGTCTCTATGTGACCACAAAAAAAAAACAAAAAAAACATGGACTTGATTCGAAAAAGCTAAATGGTCGTAAAATAAATTGTCACACTTGTGTTGTTCACAGTCAAAAATGACTGCCACTGGAAATTAATAGAAATACACAAAAATACGAAAATACAGATAATTTTTTGTGTGTACAATCTACAAATCATTCAGGATGCAGAAAAAAGTGCACAGCAATGGAGGGGTGACACTCTAAAACAGGGGTCGCCAACTGGCGGACTCCGGTCCGAATCCGGACCGCGCAGTCTGGCTTAGCCAGACCTTCAGACTTACTGCAGAATGTTTGGGAACTTTGGCCGCTTTGAATGGCCAAGGACTGCCCAAGAGGCCATATGACTGACAGGTAAAGCAACCAATCACGTTTTCGTTTTGTGCTGTATCATGTTTAGGGGTGTGGAAATGTCCCCACAATAACAGACCGGTGTGTAAAACTCTTGAACTTATTTTAAAGATTCTATTATGCGAACTTTACATATTTCACATAGTTTTGAAAATCCAGTGTTTAGATGATCCTGATAAGCGCTCATTGTCACAGTTGTAAACATCCCAGTCAGCAAATTTCCTTTGGTTCAGATCTGGCCCATATCAACAGCTAAAGTGTGGCCCAGGGGTGTGTTTCCCAAAAGCATAATTTGCCAACTATGGTCGCAAGTTCCGTCATTACAAACATAGTTCAACGATTCGGTGTTTCCCAAAACCATAGTTCAAACGAACATTTGCAAACAGCGTCGCAAACCTACATGGTTGGAACTACAGCTCTCGACCTGTGGTTAGAAGAATAGTTTCTTGTTAGTAAGACATATGAACTTAAATAAATTATGCTCTTGGGCATTTGGTCATTTGAAGAGTGCGTATGTGCATAAATGCCTAAGGGAACCCCGGAGTATGACGTAACAGGGAACCTGCGATGAATCAAACATCAAATAAAGCAAAATTACAGGAAACAAAAAATAGTAAACCAGTCATCAGGTGCCATGTTCAACACAGCAGCATCTTAGAGATCTCTAATCAGTTAAATAGCAGAAGTTATTACTCCACCACATGCATGTGACGTCATTAACAACGGCCCTAAATTGTTGAACTAACGTGGTTCAAACGACAGAGATGCGACCATGTTCGGGAAACAGTCGTGACTAGCAAGTTAGTTTCCACAACAATGCATCGTACTATGGTGGTTAATCAGTGAGTTACGTCGTTGTACTGGAAACGCACCACAGAACTGGTCCACATCTTTTTAGCCAGAACTGAACCAAAACAGTGCCATAACCCAACCTGAAGTGAGCCAAATCATAAAAATACATGTGGCTGATATATTAACCTTATATGGTATTCTTGTATGGCAGAGTTCTGTAAAGGGCTGATGGCCCTTATGTGGCCCACATGTGGCTTATACACCTAAATCCATTATTTAACCATATTTACACCACACCAATTTTTTATTTAAAATACCAATTACACAGTAGATTTTAAACACATCTTAAACACAAAAATTGATTCACAGTCAAGTCAAAGTGCACACTCATTGTTTCCCTGGTGCTCGTGTTCTCAATGTTTCTGCGCAGATAGCCGCGATCCTGAAGGGCGACGAGAGCATACGGAAAGCGCAGACGGAGACACTGAAGAGGGACTTCAGGAGCCTGATCGAGACGGTGCGCAGCACATCGCCCGCGACGGCGTTCAGCGTGTCAGGACCGCATCCCATGAATCGACAAGGACACGAAAGGTTCAGTAGACTTCTTGCTTTAAATGATTGGTTATTGTCATGGTGTAAAGAACAGAAACTGCTCTTTGTTAATAATTGGTAACTTTTCTGGGAGCGTCCTAGCAGGGCTGGATTGGTAATCAGGCATACCGGGCATTTTCCCGGTGGGCCGATGCACTTAAGGGGCCGACAGAATGATTTTTTTTTTTTGCCAAGGACCATCACGCATGGACAGCGAGGAGCCAGTGGCCCATTGGTTTGTCTCCTGTATTGACAGCGTAAACCACCCAATCACAATGCGCTATAGACGGAGCGGTGAAGTATTTTGCTCCGCCTATATAAAGATTTTTATATTTCTTCCTCGTCTGCTTTTCCCATGTTTTCACAGCAGCATTATCAAGAACAGGCTTGCTCTGCGGTGAGTGATGCGGGCCAAAGAGCAAGGCATGAGTAGAAGAAGAGAGTAGGCTAGTTGAATCTGTAAAGTGCTTGATAGGGACTCGCAGCGGAGGCAGGCATCTAACCTATCCTAATGTATGTGCACGCCATGCAGTGTTGGGGAGTAACTAGTTACATGTAACGGCGTTACGTAATTTAATTACAAAATAAATGTAACTGTAATCAGTTACAGTTACTAAGAAAAAATGTGTAATTAAATTACAGTTACTTATGAAAATGTTAACGATTACAAAGGGGATTACATTTGAATATTTACACACATCTACATACAGATTTAATTGATTTTCCCCCCAAATTACACTGACTACTCTGAGACATACGTCCCTATAATTTCCGCGATGTGGAAAACACAGACTGGTTCGTAGAATCCAGTCATAAAAACGGAATTCCTATAGCCTATAACGCGGACGGAATATGCCACATTTTGGACGAATAAATCAAAAGTAGGTCAGTACATTTGAATCAAAACGCGATATGGACTAGTGTCTATGAATATTAAGCTGCGAAAAGACTATATGAATCCTGCATGTTCTGCGTGTCTGTGGAAATCAG
>NW_015664020.1:11585-11856 GCF_001515625.1 Sinocyclocheilus rhinocerous | reverse complement strand
CTGAATTCGCCATTCGATAATTAAATCTCTAATAAATCATGAATCCGTTAGTCGTGACTGACAATGCTTCGGCTCGTGCGCTCTCCGCGCCTCTGCCAAACGGTTTGGATCAGAGTAATCAATGCGAGACAGATAATGGAGTGGACTGTGGAAGCGTACAGGTGGAGCAGAGAAGCAAAACTACTGTTAAGGGTTTCAAGTACAGGTCAGTTTCTTCTGTAAATATGCTATTGTAGTTTTGTCTTTGTTTACTTAGTTAAGCAGCAGCAGC
>NW_015664020.1:7489-11289 GCF_001515625.1 Sinocyclocheilus rhinocerous | reverse complement strand
AAATGTCAAATAAATGAACAAAAACAATTTTTAAAGTTTGGGCTCCTAAACATTAGATCACTCTCACCCAAAGCAGTTATTGTAAATGAAATGATCACAGATAATAGTTTTGATGTACTCTGCTTGACTGAAACCTGGCTAAAACCTAATGATTATATTGGTCTAAATGAGTCTACTCCACCAAGCTACTGTTATAAGCATGAGCCCCGTCAGACTGGTCGTGGCGGCGGTGTTGCAACAATATATAGTGATATTCTCAATGTTACTCAGAAGACAGGATACAGGTTTAACTCATTCGAAATACTTATGCTTAATGTTACACTGTCAGATATGCAAAAGAAATCTATCGTATCTCTTGCTCTGGCTACTGTGTATAGACCACCAGGGCCATATACAGATTTCCTAAAAGAATTTGCAGATTTTCTCTCAGACCTATTGGTTACTGTTGATAAAGCGCTAATTGTCGGAGATTTTAACATTCACGATCATAATACAAATGATGCATTGGGACTTGCGTTTACTGACCTAATCAATTATTTTGGAGTCAAGCAAAACGTCACCGGGCCCACTCATCGTTTTAATCATACGCTAGATTTAATTATATCGTATGAAATCGATCTTACTGATATAGATATCGTACCTCAAAGTGATGACGATACTGACCATTTCCTTGTATCGTGCATGCCGTGTATTACTGATATTAACTATATGGCTCCGCGTTATCGTCCAGGAAGAACTATTGTTCCAACCACTAAAGATAGATTCACAAATAAACTGCCTGATTTATCTCAACTGCTTTCTGTACCTATAAATACACATGAACTAGACAAAATGACTAGTAATATGTGTACCCATAAGTACACATGAACTGGACGAAATTACTAGCAACATGGGCACTATCTTCTCTAATACATTAGAAGCTGTTGCCCCCATCAAATTGAAAAAGGTTAGAGAAAAACGTACTGCGCCATGGTACAACAGTAATACCCATTCTCTCAAGAAAAAAACTCGTAGTCTTGAGCGCAAATGGAGAAAAACTAACTTGGAAGTTTTTAGAATTGCGTGGAAAAACGGTATGTCCAGCTATAGACAGGCTCTAAAAGCTGCCAGGGCCGAGCATATCCACAAACTCATAGAAAATAACCAAAACAATCCAAGGTTTTTATTTAGCACAGTGGCTAGATTAACAAATAACCAAACGCCACCCGATCTACATATTCCCTCACAGTTTAATAGTAATGTCTTTATGAATTTCTTCACTGATAAAATAGATAACATCAGAAATACAATGTAGATTCTACAGCGTATAATACTTTAGCTTCATTCATCGCACCAAAAGATAAACTGCAGTGCTTTACAACTATAGGACAGGAAGAGCTAAATAAACTTATCACTGCATCTAAACCAACAACATGTTTTTTAGATCCTGTACCCACTAAATTACTGAAAGAGTTGTTACCTGTAGCAATATTATATTCAATATTATTAACTCGTCGTTATCATTAGGTCACATCCCAAAACCTTTCAAGCAGGCGGTTATTAAGCCACTTATTAAGAAACCACAACTAAATCCTAGTGAACTGGCAAATTACGGACCCATTTCAAATCTTCCGTTTATGTCTAAAATTTTAGAAAAAGTTGTGTCTGCTCAATTGTGCTTCTTCCTGCAAAAAAATTATCTCTATGAAGAATTTCAGTCAGGTTTCAGGCCCCACCATAGCACAGAAACTGCACTTGTTAAGATTACAAATGACTTGCTTCTTGCATCAGACCAAGGCTGCATCTCATTGCTAGTTTTACTTGATCTTAGTGCTGCGTTCGACACTATGGATCATGACATACTCATAGATCGATTACAAAACTGTACGGGTATTCCAAGGGCAGGCTTTAAGATGGTTTAGATCAGGGGCGTAGATTACGTGGGGGACGTGGGGGATGTGGGGGACATGTCCCCCCCACTTTTAATATCACGTAAATTCGTCCCCCGCACTTTTTCGGGCAAGTGTGTTCGCATAGAGGTTTTCAAGAGCCGGTGTGAAAAGACAGTACACAGAATCTCGTGGATTATAATTTGCAACTAGACGGATGTACGGTTACTTCCTCTGCAGTCAAAAATCTGGGTGTTATATTAGACATCAACTTGTCTTTTGAAAATCATATTTCCCATGTTACAAAAACAGCATTCTTCCATCTTAGAAACATTGCCAAGTTACGAAATATGTTACCTGTTTCTGATGCAGAAAAGCTAGTTCATGCATTCATGACCTCTAGACTGGACTATTGTAATGCACTGCTAGGTGGTTGTCCTGCATCCTCAATTAAACAAGCTACAGGTAGTCCAAAATGCAGCGGCTACAGTCCTTAACAGATCAAGAAAATATGATCATATTACCCCAATTTTACAGTCTCTGCACTGGCTACCTATTAAGTTCCATATCAGTTACAAAATATTATAACTTGCCTATAAGGCCCTTAATGGGTTAGCTCATGCGTACCTAACTATCCTTCTACCACGCTACAATCCATCACACTCCCTAAGGTCGCAAAACTCTGGACGTTTGGTAGTACCTAGGATAGCAAAGTCCACTAAAGGAGGTAGAGCTTTTTCGCATTTGGCTCCCAAACTCTGGAATAGCCTTCCTGATAACGTTCGGGGTTCAGACACACTCTCTCTGTTTAAATCTAGATTAAAGACACATCTCTTTGGCCAAGCATTCAAATAATGCACTGCAGTTATATCTGATCAAGTGCACATTATTGACATCCCGTGGTAACTAGGATTTACACAAGCTTCATTCTGGATCCAGAACACCTGAGAAGAGATGATGCCAACCCCTCAGAGAACCTCAGATGATGCCAACCCTGAAACAACATACAGAACTAACAAATGTTGCTATAAGTTTGATTGCATCATATAATAATTGCTGTTAATAGTGTTCATCGTCTGTTTGATTACGTCTTTAATTGATTTTTCCGTACATTTCTGCCATATGTACATTAACTGACAGTCACCACTGATAAGCTACTACTAAATATATTATAGAAACTTAATTTTCTGTTAAGTTGCTTCGCAACGATTTGTATCGTGAAAAGCGCTATACAAATAAACTTGAATTGAATTGAATTGAATTGAGTGCTGCTGTGTAGCCCTTTTTAAATGAAGAAAACTTTAGCTACTCTATAACAGGCTATTTTTAGACATAATACTTAATAATATACACTACCTTTCAAAAGTTTGGGATCAGAACGATTATTAATGGTTTTAAAAGGAGTTTCTTATGTTCATCAAGGCTGAATTTATTTGATCAAAAATACAGGAAAAATGTAATATTGTGAAATATTATTACGATGTAAAATAACGTTTTTCTATTTTAATATACATTAAAATCAAATTTATTCCTGTGATTTCAAAGCTGAATTTTCAGCATCATTACGCCAGTCTTCAGTGTCACATGATCCTTCAGAAATCATTCTAATATGCTGATTTGTTATCAGTGCTGGAAACTGTTGTGCTGCTTAATATTTTTTTGGAACCTGTGATACTTTTTTTCATGATTCTTTGGTGAATAAAAAGTTAAAAAGAAGAGCATTTATTCAAAATAGAAATCTTTTCTAACAATATACACTACCGTTCGAAAGTTTGGGGTCAGTAAATTTTTATTCTTTCTTTTTTTTTAAAGAAATTAAAACTTTAGCAAGGATGTGTTCAATTGATAAGAAGTGATGGCAAAGATTTATATTGTTAGAAAATATTTATATTTTGAATAAATGCTGTTCTTTTTAACTTTTTATTCATCAAA
>NW_015664020.1:4477-7350 GCF_001515625.1 Sinocyclocheilus rhinocerous | reverse complement strand
GAATGATTTCTGAAGGATCATGTGACACTTTATACTGGAGTAATGGCTGATGGAAATTCAGCTTTGCATCACAGAAATAAATTATATTTTAAAGGATATTAAAATAGAAACCATTATTTTATATTGTAATAACATTTTGCAAGATTACGTTTTTTTTTCTGTATTTTTGATCAAATAAATGCAGCCTTGATGAGCATAAGAGACTTCTTTAAAAAACACTACAAGTCTTACTGATCCCAAACATTTGAACGGTAGTGTACAATGTATAATATTTATGTTAACATTAGGGCTGTAGTGGTACACAAAAATGAAGGTTCGGTACCTCAGTTTTGAAGTCATAGTTTGATACATTTTTGATACAGCGTGGGGAGAAAGCATACAATTGCATTAAAATTTTCTTAAGGATAAAATAATCTATCTCGGCTAATGCTATAAAATAGGGAGCCCTATTACTTGCACATTACAAAAATATTAAAGGCTACAATTAACAACAAAGCTCAAACTATTAAATTAAATTTCTGTTTATTTTTAGATACAATAATCAACACAAAAAGTATGCAAACATGTCAATTGCACATAGGCAGTTTTAAAAAAATGTCTAAATCTAATTATAAAATTATGTTTCTACTTTGTTTACATGACAGATTTAAAACGTACCCTAAATTTAGATTTAAAAGACATCACTAACAGGTTAAATAAATATATAATGAATGTATAGAATAATATAGTGCAAATATTTAGAGAAATGCTCTGCTCCAGAGTTCATTTTTCTAGCAAAGTAACAAGCTGTGGACACTGAATGACTTGCTTGAGGAAAGGTAATGCTGCTTCATGACAAAACTGTTTTATTGGCATTTTTTGCAGTTGCAAAACTGATAAAGAGATTATGTGAGACATGAGATATTCATTCATGTTTATTTCGCGTTATAAGAGAAAGGGAAGATCACATTCACTCGTTCTCCCCGCTGCCGCTTGTACTTGCGGTCTGTCGCCACATCAAAGAGCTTCAAAACGGCATTTATTGATTGAATTTCCTGATAAAATAGACAGAATTTTAAATATGAGACTTTGTTTCTTATCAAAAATAACAAAACACAAATCGTATTGCGATTATCGGACAGAAGGTAATGTATAGAAAGAATGTGTAGCGAAGTTTTATTCACGCATATGAACTGAAACGGATTAAGTTCCGCACATGCAGTGGTTAAAACAACACTGTATTTGTTCGGTACACATACCGAACCGAACAAAATTTTTCTGTACGAATAAGTGTACCATTACACCCCTAGAAAACATTTAAAACACCTTACCTGAAGATAAGAGTGTGTCTGGGCAAAGGCTGCAGTTGAAAAGTGGGAGCAGAGCGGGAAATAACAGACCTATTTTCACATTTTCAGTAATCCACCAATAGGAATAAGGGAAGACCACTGTTAGAAATTGCTGTTAATTTACGGCAGAATTTCAACAGTATAATCATGTTATGTTCAAAAGCAGTACATTACTGTTTTTTGTCTTTTTTGTTAAATGACGTAGACACAATATAACGGCATTTCCCTGTATTTATTACTCGAAGGAAATAAAACATTACTATCCAGTATTTTATTTTGTAATCTGCAGTGAGCACGCGGGGACTTTCATCCGTCTTCAAACTGTTAACAGGTGAGTTCCCCTTTGCTTTGCGCGATATCATACACAAAATAGGCTACATTACAGTTGCTACTGCAACTGTATGTGTAGTGGATATTGGAAATGACACTATCTTTTATTTGCTCTTTTCAGTGATAAACTCGCCAAATGCGAAACCGTCGAGTGCAACTGGATTTCTGACTCGGATTATATTATTCCCAATAACAGGGTGAGTTTCATTCAACATGAGATACTTTTTCTGCTAATTTAATTTTTCAAACACTGTTGCATTGAAATCACATTGATGTCTCTGTAGCGCGCTGAAATGACCAGTGTTGTTCGCTAATATGGCTATCATTTTGCGAAATTTACAAAACCTCCATTGTTTGAAAAAAACAAACAAATAAACTCAATTTCAGTGTCACTGTGATTGCAAATTTGGGTAAGCATGTTCTAATATCTACATATCTTTATTCTGAGGGGGATTGTTGTAGTACTGTTGTGCTTGTTTTGTTATTTTTATGTTGGTTATATTTTTGCATCAATCCAAGTTGGTTTTTAAGTGATAGAATACTTATTATTATCTGGACTCAGATTAGCCTATAGTATTCCCGATTATGTAAAATGGCGCCGACGCTGATGGCTGCCTCCGTGGCGTGCTCCGCAGTTGTTTTTATGTTTTTGTTAGTTTGTCCTGTCTTTAGTTATATCCCTGCAATCAGTTTCACCAGAGACGAATTGCTGGACATTCGGAAGTACACACCACCCGATATTTCACCGGTTTTTGATTATTCTGATGTTTTGCTGGACATTGTAGTCGGGGGAGCTGCGGCGCTGATCAAGCGCTTCAGGACGCGCAGACAGGGGAAGCGAGCCGGCGCGCTCGTGAAGCTCAGAAAGCGCGGATTCAGAACGCCGTTGCCAAGCATCCATCTGGCAAATCTCCGCACTCTACCCAACAAAACGGACGAACTCCTTCTGCTCTCCCGGACAAATAAGGATTTTTCAAACTCTGCTGCTCTGTGTTTCACGGAAACCTGGCTGAAAGACGCCATTCCGGACAGCGCGTTGAGTCTGCCGGGCTTTCAGCTGTTTAGAGCAGATCGCGACGCAGAATCAACGGGGAAATCACGCGGCGACGGGACATGCTTTTACATCAATGAGAGGTGGTGTACAGATGTAACTGTGTTAAAGAAGATGTGCTGTCCAGATCTAGAAGTGCTCTTCATTAACTGTAAGCCATTCTA
>NW_015664020.1:1051-2211 GCF_001515625.1 Sinocyclocheilus rhinocerous | reverse complement strand
AGGACTGAGCACCAGAACGACCAGACATAGGAACTGTTTCTTCCCTCAGGCCATCCATCTCATGAACACTTGACAATAACTATGGAACACACACTATTTATTCACTCATACACTTATTTATCTAACACTCATACTCGGTCTACACCTCAAATTTGCACATAATATACAGTATCTGTACATACAAAAACTGTCTATTGTAATATACCTGCACATACAACTGTCAATTTATATATTTTTATTCCTTATTTACTTGTTCTATTTTTTATTATCTGTGTTTTTTGTTCTGTCACTGTCATTCTGTTACACTGTGGAAGCTTCTGTCACGAAAACAAATTCCTCGTATGTGTAAACATACCTGGCAATAAAGCTCATTCTTCTTCTTCTTCTTCTTCTTACAGGGTAAATTCCATTGAACATGAGATAATTCTACTGCAAAGTTAATTTTTCAAACACTGATTTTACATTGAAAAAAACGAAAATGAAACACTTGAAATTACATTGATATCTGTAGCAATTTTTTTAAATTAATTTATTAAGTCCACACATTTAATTAAGGCTTTTTATTCACGTATGGTCAATGCTTGGCGCACTTAAACACGAATGAGAACCATTTTTTTTAATGTGTATAGCTAGCATGTTTGAAATTAAGTTTCTAATTACCATGCAATTGTGTGGACTTTCAGTGGATGGGCAAAATGTATTAAAGAATATTAAAAATTTCAAAAACATGAAAACCCATTATAAACGAGGCATTCGTTGCATCCAGTGGGGACATAATTATGGATTATAATGACTTATACTGTCTTTTTACTCGTTACGTTGCATCGCGCCGCGTAAACATAAAACCATGTCTGCATTTGTGATCGGAGAAATGACAAACAACAAGCCCTACTCTACACTGCCCAAAAAACTCGCTTTAAATATAAAAAATAAAAACTGTTTAAATATAAAAAACGTACTTACAGTCTGATAGCCGGCATTGTAGTCTACTCTACCAGGATCAGGAAACGGTCCTCCATAAAATGTGCTGCACACATCTGAATATTTGGGTTGAAGTGTTCTGGAACAGTGTTGTAAATACAACTTAACCACTGATTTCTAGTCGTGTCCATTTTTTGGAAGACCAAACAAAGTAGTTTCGCTTTCACAACGAAACACAC
>NW_015664020.1:0-272 GCF_001515625.1 Sinocyclocheilus rhinocerous | reverse complement strand
CGGGTCCTCGGGTCTCGGGTCCTCCGTGTAGACCTCTAGTTCAGCATCACACACCATGATATGGGTTAAAATGAGAGCCCATTTCTCTCCAAAACGGTGCCAGTTTTAGCGTTTTGCAATAAAGAAATAAAAATAACTAAACTTGATCATTTATGTTACAATTTTAACATAAATGCACATTGTTCTAGAAGGATGACATCATGCCATACCTTTTACACATTTACTCCAATTGTTATGCTGATAATACAATTTGTAAGGAAAAATGCATTAAA
>NW_015664019.1:1513803-1517338 GCF_001515625.1 Sinocyclocheilus rhinocerous | reverse complement strand
AAAATATTTACTATTATTTAACTACCTATCTATGGACTACAGTGGCTCCAAAATGTATGTGCACACTTAAGTTGCATTTAAAATGTATGAATGTTATGGCATTAGATATCAAAGAAAGTGGCATATTATTTTAGAAAAAAATAGCAAAAGCCCATTTGCATACATATACCTTGACACTTTTTGGCGAACCTTGGGACACGTTGGTTGAAAGTCAAACGTTATTTCTGAGATCTAGCTTTTTTGTTTGCCAATGCTGGTTGGTTTGGCATTTTGTTAATTATGAATTTAAGTAAATGACAATGTATATTGGAGTAAAACATAATTCAAACAATGTGGGTTGATGAGTTTGAAAAAAAAAATGTTGAACACTCCGCCATCAGGCTCAGAATGTGTGGAAAAAAGGCTAGAAACCATTAATTCAGCATACTGAAGCTCAGAGGAGGGAGCAATGTCTAATTGACAGCCTGTAGTTAGGACCATCTGTGGTTAGCCTGTGGTAAGTAAAGGTCATATTGGTAGGTGCATGGAGGAGAGAAAGATGTGGAGATGTACCATTGAGTGGGTGTATTGAGTAAACGAAATAGGGCCCTGAACATAGCCCTGAGGTACGCCAACACTGAGAGGTTAATGAGGATGGAAAACCTGCTCCGTTAGGCACAGTGAAATTCATCAATGGAAGAATAAATGTAGGGTTGGGGGTGGAATATAGAGGTGGGTTGTGAAGGGAGTTGAGGAAATGCACACTAGGGAGTTTTGCTTAGTCGTTGCTATACATCTAACAGTTTACATTTTCTGAATCTGCATTTTTAACATGGAAAAGACTTGTTGCTTTAATTAATCTATGAAGAAAAAAAATGCTGTTCACCATAAAGGTATCAGAAACAATTATCTGAATATTAGAAGCTCATTTACAGCCTTTGGTCAGATGTCGTCTTCATCATCTCTCTCTGCAGGCTTCCGATAATGTGCTTTGCCAGAAAATATGCAGCTAAATTAATCAGACGTCAAATGGTATTAATCTCCTCTTGGGCCATGCTCTGATAGATGTATTGCAATATTTCACATACATGTGTGCACACATACACACACACCTCTTCATGCATTCACTGACAAATATGAGACCCTGGACCACAAAACCAGTCATAAGGGTACATTTTTTTAAATTGAGATTTATAGATCTTTTCATTTAAATCAATTTATAGATTGATGTATTGTTTGTTAGGATAGGAAAATATTTGGCTGAGATACAACTATTTGAAAATCTGGAATCTGAGGGTGCAAAAAAATCTAAATACTGAGAAAATCGCCTTTAAAGTTGTCCAAATTAAGTTCTTAGCAATGCATATTACTAATCAAAAATTAAGTTTTACCGTAGGAAATTTACAAAATATCTTCAAGGAACATGATCTTTACTTAATATCCTAATGATTTTTGGCATAAAAGAAAAATCAAAAAATCGATAATTTTGAGAAAATATTTGGCCGAGATACAACTATTTGAAAATCTGGAATCTGAGGGTGCAAAAAAATCTAAATACTGAGAAAATCGCCTTTAAAGTTGTCCAAATTAAGTTCTTAGCAATGCATATTACTAATCAAAAATTAAGTTTTACCGTAGGAAATTTACAAAATATCTTCATGGAACATTATCTTTACCTAATGTCCTAATGATTTTTGGCATAAAAGAAAAATCAAAAAATCGATAATTTTGACCCATACAATGTTTTTTTGGCTATTGCTAAAAATATACCCAAGCGACTGAAGACTGGTTTTGTGGTCCAGGGTCACATATGTACTGTATGAGTGTTTTTATAAGTGTTTTTTCTCATTTTCCAGAAAATCAAAAATCATGTCAAAAATATCCTGTTAAATCTATGGTATAAAAACTGCACACGGTCCTAAACACAAATACAAAACAGCATCAAGGTAGCACACATGACACTAAAATAAAGCAATGAACAATAACTAAATAACCAAAACTGTACCACAAACACTAATATACACTTTTTCTTTTTTTTTTACTTGCAAAAGGTAACTTACAGTTAACAATTAACTTTCACAGTAGCATTTTTATAGTATTTTTATGTAAAAATTACAAACTTTTTTTTCCCAGTGATAAATTTACCTAAGAAGCAACACTGCTTAAGATATTAAGACTAGTTTTTCTTTACTGTTGCAGGGAGTTTTAATCAAGGAGGTGTATGACACCTCGAGAAAGCTGTCTGTTAGTATTCCCATTAATCTCCTTGTCAGTTGTGAGGCTGCTTCCAGGGCTGTATACGCCACCCAAGCAACTGCCATTGAGATGATTGGAAATACTAACGGATTGCAATGGAAACCACATAAAAAACTGGGCAAGGAAGCAAGGCCAAGAAAACCCTGAACCTTAGAAAAACCAAACATCACACACACACATACACACACACACACACACACACGCACGCACGCACGCACGCACACACGCACGCACGCACACACACACACACACATACATACACACAGACAGTCCTTCAGGAAAGACATACTGTAGATGCCCATTGTTTATAGTTGCCAGAAACTTGTTGTTAATGAGTGGTTGAAGTACTATGATAAAAAAAGGACCAGTTTAGCCAAAGGAAAGATTCAACCTTTGTCATCTGTACGTCTGCAATGGTTTACGTTCAGTTGTTCATGTTATTCCAGAGTATCTTGTTTTGTGTGCAGAAGTCTGGAATGAAGGTTTTCATGCCCTCTAAAGAGACTGAGCTGATCTGATTTGAGATTTTTCTTCTTGTTTACTGGTGGATGGCAAAGACATGTGGTTAGTCCCTGTTTTAATGAAACATCCTTGTTTTATTGAACTGCATAAGTACACTGTTTATTTGTCCTTCATTTGACTTTAAGATGAGTAAACTAAATTCCTCTCTTTCACATTAATGCTTTTTAGCAGTGGTTCTCAACTGGTGGGTCATGGTGTAAATGGGTCGTAGGTCTGTTTTGATAGGGTTGTGGACAACAGTGAAAAACAAGGCTCAATGCAAATTATAAAATGCACTATAGTGTTTTGATAACGCATTTAATTGGCTTTTCAACTTTTAAAGGGAGGACTATAATGCTTGCTATATCTTTTGTTGTGAATGTCAAAGCCTTATGTCCATGCAAATGTTTGATATTTTGATATTTCATCTATTATTTGATAAAAATCTAACATAAGGCTGATGATGGCATGCACAGAAGTCTAAATGTCTTTTTATTCTTTAAAACTATGAACAAAATTACTCAAGGACATGAAATAAAGGTTCACTTGTAGTGATGTCTGTGCCTATATATATATATTAGGGATGTGCATCTCATGACTCAGGCCGATACGATACGCATCTCGATGCATAGCCTACGATACATTAAAGATACAAATGAAGCAGCTACCAATGCGATACGATTCACCCCTGTTACGATGCAGTGCGATCCGATTTCGATTTTCTATTCAATTCAACACAATGCAATATGATGCAATGGAGAAAATATGATCACTTTTAATGCCTCAAGGCCTGTTTCAT
>NW_015664019.1:1511776-1512004 GCF_001515625.1 Sinocyclocheilus rhinocerous | reverse complement strand
AATATGATCACTTTTAATGCCTCAAGGCCTGTTTCATAAAACAAGTTAACAAAATAAGCCTGGCTTATTTCAGTTAGTCTGACTCAAATGATTTGGTTCCATAAAGCAAATTTAACATAGGCCTAGGTCAAGCTTAGTCACTGTGGCAACTTATGCTGGGAAACTAACCTGGTCTAAAGCAGGCTAACTGTCAGGCTAAGCTCCTCTACTGACCAATAGGAACACAAT
>NW_015664019.1:1508262-1511744 GCF_001515625.1 Sinocyclocheilus rhinocerous | reverse complement strand
AAAATTAACTTAAATGATTTTAGCAAATGGCTGCAATATAACAAAGAGTGAAAAATTTAAGGGGGTCTTAATACTTTCCGTACCCACTGTATATATATATTTTATTTATTTATTTATTTTTTTTTGCACTGGTGTATTGGCTGCCAAATGTGTCCAAATTCAAAGAACATTCAGAAACTACTGCTCAAAGTATAAAGATGCAAAGGCAGCTGAGAACCACTGATTTACATACTCTTATCTACCTGAATAAAGGTGAAACAAAACAGTGCATAGAATAAAATATGTGGGAGATATGTATTCTGGCTGTGAGTTTTATCAGTAACAGGTTTACGATTAGTGCCATCATTTAGTTTGTACAAGTAAGGACAATGCCAAAGTCAACACCGTTCAGAAATGAGGTGATCAGAGATATGCAATTACATTTTCTGGAAGAAACAAAAGCCTGTTTGCAACACAAAAGATCTGTGTTTGAATAAGACAAAAAACAATTATGGATTAACTGCAGCGTAACTAATCCCAGTTAGCTCCCGGGACTAGTGCACTGAGAGAATCACAGCCAACTTTGGTGTGTTTCAATAGAGGTGAAACGATGCTTGTCTGCATGCGTGCCGTATCCCCCAGATGGGACTTTGAATTAAGTGGCATTTTAAATTTTGTCCTACACGCTTCCAGTAATCTTTCTAGGTTACAGTGCAGATGTGGAACACAGGCCTTCTGAAATATCACGACAAACAAATATGTCCGTTGTGTACTGTATCTATTCATAATTGAATGGTCAGAACTCGCTGACATTTACAGCGTTGATGATAAACAATTTATCAATGATACTTACTTTCCTTTGATGGAACTGTTGTTTGGTGTTCGGTTATATTGAACCTGAGGTAAAAGAGAGTCCACTTTTCTAAAAAAAAGTTAATTAGCCCTGAGGTTAAATGTGAAATCATTAAATACATAAATAAATAAATACATTTATATATGGCCTTATTGTGCATGATTTGTGACTGTGTATTATTAAATATGTATTTATAGTTATATATAGTTAGAATATTTATTAGTTTTCATAATCTTTAATCATTTCTTATCTTTATGTAATTATGGCCACAATCAGAAGGGTCAGTGGATATTTGCGGTACTCTGTGAATGTACATAAAAGGGCCATCATTTGATTAAATATGCATTATGCTACACTTTATAATAAATGCTGCAGTCTTACATCTTTGTGGGATCATTTTTAGTAAGCAAATCATTAAATGTTACTGGAAATGAAAAAAAAAAATAGGTTCAACTGACCTTATTCTCAGCCTCAGTCATGCTAAAGTTTATACAAATGTATATACTTTAAAATTGTAGTAAGAAAACCCTTGGAATTATTTCTTTCAGCTTTTTGTATTCCATTTTGTATGTTAATGATAGTTTTACGTCTTTGGCTCATTATTTAAAAGAGTCTTTAAAAGTTAGGAGGCTGTTCAAATGCACACTCAGATTTTCCAAATAATGTGATGTTCATGGCATTGTGTCTTAAGAAAATGGTTTTGCAAAAACCATTTAATCTCCAGAAGCCCCGTCTGTAGTTGCAGTCACTCTTACGGATTATCTGAATGTGAAACCATAAAATAATATTAACCATTAATACCATAGCCTACTTCTCAAATCCAATCAAATCCCAGTGGATAAAATCAAGTCCTGGCCTACACTATTTCCCTCTGAATATTCTTTCACATCATGCTATGAAAGTTTAATGGTTTGCGAATGCCACTTAACATCGTCTTTTATTCTCAGAATTTATTTTTTATTTTTTATCTTTATTCAAGTCACAAGAGAAAGAGTCAATGAGAATGACACAAATGGCCATCAAACTCCACTTCAAACATTAACATATCCTGGCGGATGAGTGGTCACTCAGTGGAAAGTTAGTCTTGGCAGAAGAAACCCATGGTTCCTCTTCAGGAACTCGAGCTGCGTCGGAAAACGCTAGGGGAACGCCTTCTGTGACCACGCTCTGAATCACATGTGAAATCAGTCCAATAGCTGAGCGGGACGTCACGGGCGGGTGACGTCATGACCAGGAAGCTATAAAAGCACGTGCGGCGGAGCCAGTGTCAGCTTTCTGTCATTCAGCGAAGCACTCTGTGTGTGTCAGTCATATTTATTGTTGTCTGTCTATTGTGAGAAAAAAGTCTATAAGCAGCTATGTCTAAAGCTCATGCTAAGACAAAGCATGCAAAGGGCGAGTGCAAGCCACGTTATAGGTTGTGTGTTCCTCCCTGCCCACGTTATATCACGAGTGGGGATACACACAGCAGTCTAATAAGCAGCTATGTCTAAGGCTCACGCTAAGACAAAGCATGCAAAGGGCGAGTGCAAGCCACGTTATAGGTTGTGTGTTCCTCCCTGCCCACGTTATATCACGAGTGGGGATACACACAGCCTGTGCGTGGTTTGCTTGGGAGCAAAGCACGCAGAGTCGGCTCTTGGGGCCGGCTGCCCGCATTGCGAGCGCCTCCCACTGCGTACGCTTAGCTCCCGGAGGGCTCTCTTTGAGGAGGGAGCCTTCGCCAGCGTTGAACGCTTCCTGCGCGCGAGGCCGCCACCTCCATGCCGGAGCCTGCCGTTTTTCCCCGACCTCCACACCGAGGTGTCGAGGTCGTGGGCCAAGCCGTTTTCAGCCCGCCTATTCGTCCCTGCCTCAGATTATTATGGGAATGTGGCAGGGCTATCTGAGCGTGGCTATATGGCGATGCCCCGGGTTGAACAGACGCTAGCTAGCTATCTGTCCACGGGCATGGCATCGTCTTTAAAGGCTCCGGCACTGCCCTCCAAGTCGCTGCGTACAACATCAGCGCTGGTGAGCAAGGGGTACGCGGCAGCAGGTCAGGCCGGTGCGTGTCTGCACACGATGTCTGTGTTACAGGCGTACCAGGCCGACCTGCTGAAAGAGCTGGATGAGGGCGAGGAGCTTAGCTCTGATAATATCGCAGAGTTAAGGAGAACCGCTGATCTCTCTCTCCGTGCCACCAAAGAGACCGCCCGCGCCATTGGGCGGTCCATGGCAGCTATGGTGGCAGCAGAGAGGCATTTGTGGTTGACCCTGTCTGATATGAAAGAGAAAGACAGGGTCTTCCTTCTCGACGCCCCGCTTGCGCCTTCTGGCCTGTTCGGCGACGCTGTCAATTCAGTCGTCGACAGGGACCAGGAGGCTCATAAACAAGCGGCGGCGTTTCAGCCGTTTCTCCCTCACCGCATCTCAGCTCCGGGGGCTGCTGGGTGGCAGCAGTCCCCACCGCGTACCAGCTCCTCACATAGGGAGACGCAAAAACAGAGGGCCCGGTGCTGGGAGCTCTTTGTCGCCGCGTGACGCTAGCGACAAATGCGTACCTCACCGGTTGGGGTGCGGTCAGAGGCCCCTCTCGGTGGCCTCTCAGTGGGAAGACACCCCTTGGTTACACGTTTCCTCCGCGGTGCGCTGAGGCTGAGGCCTCTCG
>NW_015664019.1:1488328-1507615 GCF_001515625.1 Sinocyclocheilus rhinocerous | reverse complement strand
TCTCGTTCCCTTAGCGTTTTCCGGCGCAACTCGAGTTCCTGAAGCTGACGCTGGCTCCGCCGCACATGCTTTTATAGCTTCCTGGTCATGACGTCACACGCCCGTGACGTCCCGCTCAGCTATTGGACTGATTTCACATGTGATTCAGAGCGTGGTCACAGAAGGTGTTCCCCTAGCGTTTTCCGACGCAGCGTCTCGTTCCCTCGAGGAACCAGGGTTACATACGTAACCTGAGACGCTTTTCACTCGCCACTTTTTATATCCAAGAAATGTGTTTGCGTGGTTACCTGTTTAATAATGTCATTATTTTTAAACCTTGCCCAATTTACTAATTTGTGACGACCCTTCTTCTTAGTACTGTATTCCTCATTGTATTAATCCAACAAAGACATCAATTTTCACAAAATAAAGGCACTGTAAAGCAAGGCTTTTTGAAAAAGTAGCTCAGGTGATCATCGCATTTGCTAAATAAATCGTTTTTTGTAGGGAGAGCTAAAAAAAGCCATCTTAATTTGTTGGAGCAAAATGCTGCTTTCACTGCGTTGCCAGCGAGGAATCTGTTAAATCAAGACAAATGCAGATTTGTACTCATTTACTTGTCTGTGCCATATGGTGTACCTAGCACAGGTGAGCAGAAAGCCAGAAAAGCCAACCGTGGATGATGGATTGGGTTTGATTACGTAAAGCAAGAGAGCAAATAAACAAGGCAAAACAAACAAGCTAAACGTGGAGGAATATATTTATTTTCTCATTATATATGGTGCCCTATTGGAGAAGAGATGGGGGTGTTGCTAACACCAGGGTCAGGGTTTCAGCCAAGGCAGCTTTGAATTATCTTTCTTACATCCAGAGGGACCAACCAGAGATCTTCTACCTGCAGGCTGGATTCCTTGGCTGGCCGAAAGGTTAGAGTCCAAGGTCCTGGCCTTGGTTCTGTTTTCCCTCGCTCATCTAGGTAATCTGAACTCCAATGAAAAGTGCACGAGTGGAGGGAGATTTACTAAACATTCCTACAGTGATCTGACTGCAACCAGCCAATGTAATACTTTGGTTTCCGTGAGCAGAAATTTCATTTCAAAGTCTCATGGAGGTGAGAAAACTGTTTCAGTAGGGGGAAGAAAAAAAAATAGAAAATTGGTGTAGTAACATTTGTTTTTAGTGAATATAATGAAACGTTTTTAAACAGTTTTTGTTTTATGAAAGAACGAAATCAATAACGCAAGTTAGCAAAATTTCACACTTCAACGCAAATTATATTTTAATGCCACTTTGCCATATCAATAAATAAATAATGATCTTTTCTATTCAACCAAAGACATGAAGACAGAAGATTGAATTGATGAAACACTGATTACATAATTGCATATTAGTTAGATATCCAATTCATATAACACTGATTACATAATTGCATATTAGTTTGTAAATATCCAAGTGTGTGTGTGTGTGTGTGTGTGTGTGTGTTTGGAATAGCTATAAAGCATTCCTCCCTCTGGCATTAATAAAACATTAAGGAGATCTGCTGGAGTGCTGATGAGATGGTGTTGTTAATGAGAATCATTTCATAAAGCCATAGATGCTATACATTCCAGTATCTTTCAAGCTTTCAGTTAATGAAAGATCACTCTAGTGAACGTGCATCTGAAAGCTCCACTTGTACCAAAATGCTCATATTATCAATCAATTGTGCCTTCCTTTAAACATTTCAGTTTTGTGTGTGTGTGTGTGTGTGTATGAGAGATATTGGAAGGAATGTATGAAAGAAATGTCAATGGAGAAATGCCAGTGTTCTACTTTTCGTGAAATTTGGGTGAGAATCTTCTTTGTTCTCTGGTTCTATTTTTTAAGAGAAATGATCAATTGTACAGAAGTTTCAGTTTTTGTCCAATAAAAAGTAATTGCAAAAAGTATTTTATTTTATTTTATTTATTTTAACACAATATTTATTTAATTTTTTATTAAATGTTTTAACATAATTTTTCATAATTGTCTTTTTTATTTTATTTTGTTTTGGTTTTTGTTTGTTTGGTTGTTTTGTGCAGTTTTGTTTGTTTTTTAATTTATTTATTGTTAAAATTCTGGCTCGAAAGTGAAAACATGCACTGATTTTGTTGCACGAAATTTTGACAAAACTTTTCAACATTCTGACTAAGCTGATCTTTACATTCTTAAACTATTTTAAAATTTTAAGTGTAACATCCCGCATTTTATTTGTTTGGCTGGCACTCACTGTTGAGTCTAGCTTTCTAATTCAGTGCTACTAGATTGCAAATAATAAAGAGCAGTAGATACTTGATATGCTGATACAGTAATATTTTTATTTTTATTTATTTATTTGCATTATTTATTTATTTTTTGATTAGTAATACTGTTCTTTGCTAACTGTGTGTTGTACACAATGCCACATTGAATCCCCTCTATCAGGGTGCAGGGTGTTTTGAAGATGAAGATTATAATGTTTAAATTAAGAACAATTAAAATAATTATCATTTCTAAATTCTACAGCTGGCATAGGATGGCCATGCTCTATGTATATTTTTATCTATTGTATATCTATGTATATCTATTGTATATATACCGGTATATATTTTTTGGACCGATATGTAATGGGTCAATACTGATAAGCTTCAGGACAAATGATACTGTTATCGATACTTGCGTTGCTTTATCTCCGTATACTTCAATGTTAACGACGAATTAGAAGCTGCTGCTTGTCATTTTCCTTCACTGAATGATGTGGCCGAGGTTTGCTCGACGTGCGTGGGATATCCATGCGCATGTGCGGTGTGTGTTTGTATGCAATCAGTCATTGCGGCAAGAGTGAAATGTTCAAAGTGTGGGTTCACGTTACAAAACTAAGCGGTAGTGTAATAGTGAACAAAGGAGGCAACACAAGTAATATAATGAAACATTTACTAACAAAACACAACATCTACCTCAAGCAATGCGCTGTATTATGTCTCGCGGCTCCAGCTCCAACTGACACTCGTGAGACACATTCACATCAAATGTTAATTCGGTAGAGTTACACTCACGAGACTTATTCGCAATCACAAAAGTACATTATTTCCGCGTGCTTTAAAGCCTGGCCGGTTAAACGTTTTATTCGCGTGCTGTTCTAACATGTGCTTATTCAGAGCGCATACACTAAAAGGCCGGTCAAACAGCACCTGATTATTTAGTTATCTTAATTTTTGTCTGATTGCGCTAATACTGCCAAAAACACACAAGGTTTACATATAAACACAGTTAATTATGTCTAAAGTGAAAGTAAACAGTTGAGAGAAAAACAGATGCGTGCAGCTCTTAAAGCGGCAGTACTAAACATGCTGCCGCTTGTCATTAAAGGGATAGTTCACCCAAAAATTAAAATTCTGTCATTATTTACTCAGTCATGTTGTACCAAACATGTATTACTTTTTATTTATTCTTGTGCTGAACGCAAAATAAGATATTTTGAAGAATGTGGGTAACCACTCAGTTGCTGGTCCCCACTGACTTTAATAGTAGGAAGAAAAAAAATGAAAGTCACTGGGGACCAGCAACTGTTTAGTTTGCCACATTTTTCAAAATAACTTTTTATGTTCAACAATAGAAAGGAACTCATTTAGGTTTAAAACAACTTGAGAGTGAGTACATTTTCATTTTTGGGTGAACTGTTCCTTTAATGTTAATAAAATAAAACACAAAGAGAAAAATAACTCACTGCTCTTGACTGAAGAACTTTAATACAGTTGCTAAAGTTCAGCAGTAATAAAATAACTTGAAATTTTCAACAACTTTTCACTTCATATTTTTTTGCACCAAACAGTATCGATATCGATAAGTACTGGTATCGATAAGCAGTATCGGTATAGATAAAATGTAAACGATACCCATCCCTACTCAGGACTGTTTTATTTATCATGATTTGTTTGTGTGCCTCAGCCTTGGGCCAAACTCTAACATTGACCTTTATAAACAAAGCGAATGCACGACGACGGGCTAGAATGAGACCGGTTACCAAACACTGGGCTGATAATGAGGCTGCAGACAGTTTATAGACTGATAGCTGATAAGAAAGAGAAATCCAATTGCCAAGGGACATCATTTGACCGCTAAGGTTTAGAAACAGTCACAGCAGGACACAAACCTCTATAGTCCAGAGACATACAGTAATGAAGAGCTGGATTTGATTGGCACATATAGGCTACAGGGAATGTACAGAGCCATATGTACCACAGAGGTGAAATTTATGCCTAGCGTGCAGACAGATAGCTTGATCTAGGCTGTGTCTGAAACCTAAAGCCTGAGATATGTCTGGTTTTTCAGCCTGCCGTTACTTGGTCAAGTGTGTACACTTCTTTGACCACTATGGACACGACATGCACACTAGGACTGTTTTGCAATATTATATCTGACGACTTTTTCTTCTGAGACTTGGACTGTATCTCCTCCTAAAGTTTTCAAGCTACAACCACCAAACTCGGGTCAGACCTTCAGACTTGTCTGACTCCAGTTGCTATATCTTTTCTAACTGATCAGACATATGATTTGCGTTAAACAAACAATCAAAACCACAAAAAGCCCCTTAGACTTTCATTAAGGGGGTCAAAACTGTGGCACAATAAGATTCAAAGAGTGTTTAATGTTTGTCACTAGCAAAGCTTAATGACTATCCTAGGACAACATGCTAAATCATGCTAGCAACATTCTAAAACGTTTGCAACATGCTAATCTTGCTAACAACATGCTGGCAACATGCTAATCATGTTAACAACATGTTAAATCATGTTCTATGATTTATTTTTTATGATCTATCTATCTATCTATCTATCTATCTATCTATCTGTCTGTCTGTCTGTCTGTCTGTCTGTCTGTTTTCCGTCATCATCTTTGATTAGTTCCTAAAAGTTGGCAACCCAGTTATGAATTTTGCCACCTAGTGGACAGACTAGTCAGCATTAGTGGTCAACGCTTATTTCTCCATTGAATTTGAGTCATGAGTTGAGTTGATGAAAAAATAAAAATTGGCTTATTTTTAATAGCTCTTTCAGACCAACATTACACTATTTTTACACAGGTTTTTGTGTAGTATAGTTTTTGTCTTTTGACAAAATGTTACGTTTTGTTAGTATTTTGTCATATAAACATTAATTTTAGTCAGTCTTGCTCAGACTAAATATTCAAACATTTTATATATCGAAGCAGCTCAAGCGAGTCAATCCCAAAATGATTGACTATGATTGGATTATTTGAAACAATCTAGAATAGACTTTTCATTTTCCAAAAAGAAGTTCATTGTTAATATCTCTCCTCTCTCTCTCTTTTGGTCTCGTCTTGATTGTCTCTGACAAAAACCTGTTTATTTCTGACCTTTTTTGCTAGTAAATTTATTGACAGGATTAGCACTGTCTCAGTGTTTTATTTATTTATTTTTGGAGCTTGATAGACATGGACAATGGCAGCAGTTTAGTTTATGACTCTGCTGTGTATAAACAGTTATGCTTTTCATATCACATACAGAGACGACACTTATGCTTAGTAGCAATGCAGTTTCTTTTATACTTGCTTGCTATCAGTTGATGCAGAGAAGGGTGATGCAGAGTAAAACAGACGGGAATATCAAGAGCGGCTGGCAACATGCCATGCAACATCAAATAAATTACACTCTAGTTTCCTTAAGTGAGCCAACAAAGTGGCCCCATGGAACAGAAGCCCATTTGAACCTAACGTAGTATGTGAAGTGGGCAGAAAACTGATATGATGCAGCTCCCACACCCTTCCTCACTTAGTGCTTGTACTAGGTTTCGCTGTCTTCTGATGATGTGGCTCACAACTCCATAACAGCAGCCAGGACACACAAAGTGCTAAAAACAGACATGCTTAAATAGTGCCCCAGGCGCAAGTTCTAAGATGTAGTCTGCATCTTTTATCAAAAATGAGCATCACAAAACTGCTTCATCTGCTCATTTGTGAAAAGCACACTGTCCACTATTTCTTTTTTTCTAATACTTTACTGCTGCACTCTGCACATTAGCCCTGTAAACAATGTTTCACCCGCCAAATGTGGACGGACTTTACAGAGAGCGACTGAGGACGGAACAGGTGTGCGGATGGATCCGCAGAGGGGAGTTTTAGTAGCGCACCACAACAGCTGGGATGGAATGAGCCTCCCTCACAAACAGACCGTCCCAAAAGACTGGCTGTGTTCAATTATGCAGGAGACCTGCCATGTACAAACTGAGTTGCCAGTCACTACAAAGGGACAGTTAACTGAGCAAAGGCGAAGACAGAGAGAAAAATGAGAGAAAGGGAAAATGAGGGAATGCAGACAGCGGCTCTGTTCCAAACCTATAGTGAGCTGTCTGCATAGGCAGTGTTTTAAAGGGCCATTCATACTAATGGATAATTTCGGTAACAAAGCAATAGAAGTAATTTGTTTTCAGTGAATGTTGGAGATTTCTGGCAATGTGAGCGGCAACAACTGTTGGCAATGCAACAAAGTTTAATAGCGCGTGGGTTTAGACAAATGAGGCTGACGTTTTGCAGAAAATGTTCAAAAGTGTGGGGTTAGTACGATTTTTTATATAAATTAACTTAGATCATTTAATGCTTTTATTCAGCAGTGACACATTAAATTGATCAAAAGTGACAGTTAAGACATTTGTAATGTTTAGAGTTTTGTATTTAAAGTTGACATATCAAGAAAACCGACTGTTTTTGTACCGACTTATGTGTGCTTTTAACATAAACTTGTGTGTACTTGACAGTTTAAGCGCAATAAGACATGGAAATGAACCGTGTGGCAGCTGCTTTCTGTGCACATGCTTCCCGATGTGTGCACTCAGAAAACCGTATAAAAGTTTATAAACTGATATGGCTTTAAAACGCATGATTTCAGCGTGATAGACATGATAATCAAAACCAAACAGAATATCTGAGGTACGAGCTATAAAGGCACAGCCCTATTCCGGAAAAGGGGGCAGGGAGCAGCAGCTCATTTTCATTTAAAGAGACATGCACAAAAACAGCGTGTTTATTTTTCCACTCAAAATACTAGGGATGCATCGATACCACTTTTTCCAGTACTCGCCCGATACCGATACTTTTATTTTTGGTACTTGCCGATACAGAGTACCGATACCAATATTTTATTGCATTTGTAACTTTTTATAATATTGGGTACAGAAACCAAAAGAGTATGTATAATGTTAGTTGGTTGACTTGATTTTTCAAATAGATACAGTCAAACCAAAATTTATTCAGACACAGTTTATTCGCTATAGTTTAGAAAATGCATCTGCGCCGCCGCGCGCTCAATCCACTCAGCATGCTTTGCTTATCAGCTCACGCACATCAGCTATACAGTCAATACTGAATGTTTAACATTATATTCATTGCATACATATACTTCGTAGACATCCTTAATCTCTAATAACTCCATTCTGCTGTCTGTTGTTCTGTTATCTATGTTTCATTGTCTGAATATGGCACTTAACACATGCTGTGTGGTATCGGCGTTTGGTATCGGGGCATTTTAAAGAGTACGAGTACAGGAGCTCAGTATCGGGCCTGATACCAGTATCGGTGCATCCCTACAAAATACACATTTTCAAAATGATATAATAAATGATCTGTGGGGTATTTTGAGCTGAAACGTCACAGACACATTCTAGGGACACCTGAGAATTATATTACATCTTGTAAGAAGAGGCATAATAGGTGCCCCTTAAATGCTCTTATTGTGAACATTTTATTAATCAATTCCTGAAAAAAGTATCTTGATTTCTATAAAATATATTAGCCAACACAACTGTTTTCAATATTAATAATAAAACAATATACTGTATATATTTCTAAAGCAGCATGTTAGAATGTTTTCTGAAGGATCATGTGACACTAAAGACTAGAGTTATGATGCTAAAAATTCAGCTTTTGTCATCACAGGAATAAATTACATTTCGAAATATACTAAAATATAAATCAAATAAATGCAGCTTTGATAAACATAAGAGGCTTCTTTCAAAAAAAAAAAAAAAATCTTGTGAATAAAGAAGTCTTTGATTGGCCAACAGCACATGTTGTGTGCTGCTGGAAAAAAAAAATCTTTTGAGGTGTGTGCCGCTAATAGTAGTGGGCAACAAAGGGTCAAGATAGTTGTAAACAAGCTTAAATTTATGCATTTGGCAGATATTATACATAAATCACCCTTTGTGGAAAAAAGTAATGCCAAAATCCACTGTGATAAATTCAGTGGGGAAAATGTGAGTAATGTAATCAATGTAAATAATAAATATTGTCACGGGGTGAATGAGAACACAGACTCGGTACTGATCGAAAAAGCCCCGGAGGGTGATTTATTGCCCACACACTGATCACACGTGCTCTGATGAATGGTGCTCGGTGCCCGTCTCAGCGTGGTGCTCGTGGGGTGAAGTGCCGTGGTGCAGATCCCTCTCCCGGGGTGCCTTCGGAGTCTGTGAACAAGGAGAAACAAGCATTAATGTCGCCTGGAGCTCCGGGGTGCCTTCCCGCTGGTGTCTCTTCTCCTGGCTTTTAAGGCCAGCGGGAACGAGCTCCAGGTGCGCCACTCATCACGCACAGGTGTTGTGCTTCGGTGATCAGTGTGGCAGCGGCGTTTCCAGGGCGACGCTAATCTGGACTCGGGATACTCGCCACAATATATACTTATACTAGTGAATTCCCTATAATAACGCTAAAAAGTAATGTAACTTGCAACTGTTTAACCTAATATCTCTGTATGAGTAGTACAGAAAACATTTCACACTGTTAGCTTGGCAACATGTTAAAACAACTATGTAGAGTTAGAAAGCACCTTTGAAAGCAAATGAAACCTTTGAAACACTAATATTTTCACCAGCTAGAAATGTTTTTAAAAAGGGGTCATATGATGTTGCTAAAAATAACATTATTTTGTGTATTTGGTGTAATGAAATGTGTTTATGCGGTTTAAGGTAAAAAAACCCCACATTATTTTCCACAAATATTAGTTTACATTTCCAAACATTCATTTAGCCATTAATTGTAATAATCCAGTTAGATCTCATCATCATCCAGTCTGTCTGGAATCCAGACGAACTTCTGTTTTTTCATGTCATTCCAGACAGACTGGATGATGATCAGATCAGATCTCTGTGTGGAGCACTAGCTGTTGTCAGACAAAAACCTCACTGGATTATTACAATTAATGGCAAAATGAATGTTTGGAAATGTAAACACACTAAACACAGTGACACACTACAGCAAAATATAGAAATAACTGACTTAAAACCATTTTTTAGCAGGTGAAAATACTAGTGTTTTAATAATTTTGGCCGCCATTGTATATGTAGACTGTGGACAACAAGGCAGCTCACTGCATTTTGGAACAGAACCAGAGAGAAAAAATAATCCAGAGAAGGAAGATGGATGTTTGCTTGCTACCTTTTCCATGCCTCCCAAACCAAAGCACTAATGATGTCTCACACTTTTGTTGACCTTCTCTCTTCTGTCTCTTTCTCATACATACACACAAAAAGACACAAAGCAAATTTGATTCCGCCTAATATTCTTAAATGTCACTGACTCCCTCTAACTCACACACTTTTTCACCTTCCCCAAAAGGCTGCAGCGCCACTGGAGTCACATTGTGCCGACGACAACAACAACTCTGCCCCCGAATTCCCTCGCAGCGACCGTCAGAGGCCGTTTTGAACTTCTCTTTGGAGTCTCGGGCTTGACTGAAAGAGAATTAGATGTAATTTGATGGGCTGGTGGGCTGTGAATATTCCCGAGGCGAGGACAGCTGTCTTGCCTAGAGAACAATTGTGATGGATGGCAGGAGTAACCACAGAGACATATGGAAATTCCAAAGCATGCAGAGACGTAACACTATGGATGTAGTCGCTAGCCCACACACGCACATGCCGCTATGCTCTGTTTGCTTTTCATTTAGCCCAAAGCAGCAGGAAGGGAGACGAGGTAAAGACTATTTCCCCCGAAAATCTTAACATGGCCAAGTTATGACAGATTGTTATGAATGAAGACGAATCGGCTGACTTAAGCCTTCGCCAAAGCGCATGTGCCCGTGCAGATTTACTCCGAACAGACTGGAACATCCCACGATGACACAAATTACCTCAGACGCTTGTCCCGGTTTGTGTTTATAAAGGCGGTATCCTGGGAGCCATCACGGGGTGCTGACAGAGACTGCAGGTACGGAGGGATAGACGGTTGGACAGCTTCTTTGGAGAAGGGGGCAGTTTCTCCCTCGCAGTTCACCATATTTTCCCACCTTTCTGACTCAACGGAAGTGCTGGAGGCTAGCCATTCACGAACATTGATCTGGAGGGGGCCTCGGGGGAAACGGAGGCAGGGAGAGACAGAGGAAATGACAGATAGATGCAGACCCACCCTGAGAGAAACAGCAGGGGAAAGATAAAGAAATGAAGAAGTGACAGTAGAGCCTGTGTGTACATGTTTGTTTAAGATGAACAAAAAAATGAAAAATTCTGTTGTCATTTACTCATACTCATGTCATTCCAAACCAAATTTGACTTTCTTCTGTGGGAGACAAAATATTTATTTATATTTTTAGGCTAATTGTCCATGTAATGCAAGTGAACGGGAGTCCCCACTACAGTAAGTGTCATTGTATGGACCAAAACATACAAGTAGGTAAAAGATTTGCATCCAAATACAAAATTGCACTTTTTCAAAGCTACCTTGCTTCTTCCTGCCTAGGCATCCTAAATGAAATGCACAATCCAGGTTCACTGGAAATACGTGTCTGCGGAGACTGCGTTGCTTCTTGCATGTTTTGCAACAATTTCAAGGTGTTTCCAGTTTTATCCTAAACAGATGAACGTCAATCTGGGATTTTATTATTATGCTGGTTGTTGTATGTATCATGGCAGTTTGGAAATTAAATGTCCAGTGAGTGGCGCTAAAAAGTTAATGCTCCATCATGTTTGAAAATTATGTACCACCTGCACTAAATCCTACCCTAAACCTAACAGATGCTATTAACAAAAGTAAATGTGAAATAGCACATTTGCTGATGCAGCCATGCCTTTGTATCTTGCTTTTACAAATCTTTATGCTTTTTTTTAAATCATGGCTCATGTTTCACAGGACTCGTACCTGAGCTCTCCACATTGTAAGTGTTATACCAAGTGAGCTACAGAGCAAGTTTACTATGCCAGAAAAATCATATATATGGGGCTGGTTATGTGATGTAATAAAAGTGTTATTTTACAATTCATGCACTATGGTAAAAGTGTTTTGAGGTCATAACATAATTTTCAGTTTTCATTAATTGACAATCTGCTACCTTCAATATAATTTGTGTACTGCCACTAGTGTTCATTTCAGCTGTTTTTGGAGCAAAAAAGTAGGTAGAAGCACAGTTTTCAATGAGTCTATTTTGGAAATGGAACTTCATAAATAAATTTGGACTGATCTTTTTTGACAGGAACTTCATGCGACGTTCCAATAACACTCTAATTATTGAATTGTGCAGAACACATGATTCACAATTGATTTAATTGGAGTCTGGTGTTAGCATATTGCTAAGCTAAAGATGTGTTACTTTGAGCTATTAATGGTTTTTATTTTATTTTTTTCCATTGAATACAAAATATGGGATTGCCTTCATATTAGTAGTGCTGCTATGATGGCTTACATTTTAGAGTATTTCTGGAAAATTTTGTTCGGATATGTTTTTTTTTTTTTTTTACTTTGTAAATACAATTTTTCATTTAAAGGCCTGTGTAAACACACTACCTCTTAGCTGAGTAAATCACATACAACAAGATCATATAACCATAATATAACTGGCTCATAACGCCATGAACGGGGGTCTTGCATAAAGCCTGGACCCCCTAGGGCTGCGGGGGTGTCCTGTATATCTAACTTGAAAATATTTTTTTCAATACTTCTAAGTTAGATGTTATTTTAAGTCTGTTCAAGACCGCCTGAGGTCAAATGTAATTCTGCAGAGTGTGGTAAAATAGAACAATATTTAGCTGCACACTGACTCTGTAGAGTTATGCCTGTATTTTAGGACTAATCTTTTCTCTCTGCAGGCAGGCTGCAGTTTGTATCATTTTAATATACAATACAATCTGAGAACAACATCCAGTGTTGACTGGAATAATTAAAATAATCAACTTATTTGTTTTCTCTAAAATAATCCCGTTATGCTGTTTTCTGAATGACTGCTGTTTGCTTTATGTGAGATTAAAGTGTTTGGCTACTAGTTTTAAGTATTTGATTAGAAAAGGACAAATTGTTCACTTATTCTGTTCTGTGGGGATACTCTGAATACTTTAACACAGCAGATGGTTAGATTGAAATGAAATATTTTTTGCTGTGTTATTTTAATATTAGTTTTTTTGACTCAAGTTACCTGCAGCCACAAGACTTTTGCTTGTGTAACATTGCTTAAATGAAGTTTTAATGAGAATGTTTGTCATATCTTCTACCTTTTCTCTTTTGTTTCATCCAGACATGGTCTTTAAACAATGCTAATCTTTAAACAGGTATAATGTATAAGTCAAATGTGTTAATGGAATGTTCAAAACATTCATTAGATCCCCAGAAACATTCGTTAAACATTTCTCTGTAATACTCTACACAAGCAAAATGGAAAACCCAGTCAAGTACAAGTAAACCAATTTTACATTTGGCATATTAATTGAGATGCATGGCCGCTGCACACATCATCTGCTCATGGAACCATGGTCCCTGTCTCTGTCTGCAATACGTCCACCCCACTATTTGTTTATTACATGCTTCACTAGATACATTTAATTGATTGATTTAATTTACATCCCAAGGTGTTTTTTTTTAAACAATCAAAAGACAACTAGAAAAATCAAACCATGCAAAACTAGATACTCAATGAGGATGACTCATGCAACATTTAACCTTTAAATTCTGTTTTTATTACATGCAATATTAATTTAAGTAGCACTAACCATTTTGCCCTCTTCTATGCCTAAAGCGCTTTCGAAAGTTACCTGTTTGTCCTTCCACAGAGAAATCTGCGGTGATTATCACTTGCATCAAAAATGATCAACGTGATCTTATTTGTATTCACAGGCATTCATACCAAAAGTGTGATGCTAATTCTAGCATGCATACATTTTCATATATTTGGATAGATGATGAAATGTACAATAGCATCATATTTACGTCAAAAAATATTTGAGGTTCAGAGAATATGTAATATTAATGAAATGTTAATGCCACATTTATTGATGCACACACTCACAAACCAGTAAAAGAATGAGACATGCATATATTAATGTTACACTGTAACTGATTGTTTTTCAATTAGATTTCATACTCAGTGAGGTTAAGATTTGATTATATAAATTCATCCAGTGCAATGGATTTCACTGCTTTTAATATTCATATCTGAATTTTTTTATAAATACATTTTTCATTAAAAAGTCTTTAATTGAATAAACTTTCTGTCATTTACAGTATACATGAATGAGAATGCCGCTTTGAAATACTGTCTCTAGTATTTATGATTATTTTTTATGTCTCTAAAACTGTACATATGTCTTCATATTCCAATAACTGATATTATACACGTGTATGCTTTACATGTGAATACAAATGAGCCCAGACTGAAATGACAGAACAGGGCATAATCTTCATGACCTGTCTGGACGCAGCAAGGAAAAAATATAACAGGAAGTAATATGTTTTCCATCTTAATATGTGATATATGCTCTGGCTGCTTAAACAGGAAGTCAGAGAGCACAAGAAACAAAAACCGCCATTTAAAATCCATCTTTTATTCACCGTTCAACCAAGCGGCAGTTTGCAGACATTTCCTCCACAATAAAACAATAGGGGTTCAACACATCATTCAGGGATGTGCAGAGACCGTCTCAAATCTGTGCCAAAGTTTTCCAATTATACCAAAGATATGGAAATCTACTTTTGTACTCTTATTTCCTCCTATTTAGCATGATGAAATGTTGATAAGAGAGAATCTCAACAGCTCCAAGCCACTTTCATTAATCAAAAACCTGGTTTGTGACAAACTCGGTTTGTTTATGCTTTGTGTTTGTTCTTATGGTCTGAGATCGAATGGACAAAAACTATAGGCAGACATGGAAGCAAACATGGACCAACAAACTCTGACCTGGGGAGAAAAGAAAAACCTACCCCGAGGAGACAAACACAGGGATGATAGAAATAGAAAGGACATGCCGTTTACTTCTCTCCTAATAACAAGCTTTTGGAAGCCCATGACACATCTGCACATCTTATACATACTGTATGTAAATCTCATCTTCTCTCACGATCCCTGATGGCTTTATTAAACTAATGTACACAGAACTAGAATTAGAACAGATCAGAAAGTGCAGAATGAGCACTCAAAAACATCTAACATAAGAGACTCTATTGTTGCTGTAACATAAACGCTTCATGGTTGTTAAAGTAGGGTGTGTGTTTGTGTGTGTGTGTGTTTGCTATTTTCTGAAGGTTTCTGCAAAGTAGACAGTATTGTTCAGAGTTTTGGGGCTGGTGAGGAATTGTTCAGTTCAGAAAGAAACATTTTATTGTACAAGGATACATTAAAGACATTCTCAGTGTTATAAAATTTTAATCTGTTCTTTTGAACTCTATTCATCAAGGAATCTTGAAAAAAACATAGCATCAGTTTCCACAACAATATTAAGCAGAACAACTGTTTTCAACACTGATAATAATAAGAACTGTTTCTTGAGCAGCAAATCAGCATATTAGAATGATTTCTGAAGAATCATGTGACACTGAAGACTGGAGTAATGATGCTGAAAATTCAACTTTGACATCACAGGAATAAATTACATTTTAAAATGTTATTTTAAATGTAAATTTAAATGAGTTTAAATTGTTAGAACATTTCAGAATATTACAGTTATACTGTATTTAAAACAAATGCATGCAGCCTTGGTGAACCTAGGAGACTTGTTTCAAAGACATTTAAAAAAAATCTCACAAACCTCAGCCTTTAGAATGGCTGAGTGTTGTTCTCTTTGAAGTTTTCTTCACATTATGACTGAACCAAGCTGAAAAGTAAGGTCTTGAGATCAGTTTGCTTTATTCCAGTAATAAAAAGAGCTCGCTCCATTGGTTCAGCGTTTTAGCCGGGTTTGGTTTTGATACTTCAACAATGAAAAGGACTGGGAATACCATGGAAGAACATTTGGAGTTATTGTGTTTCAAACTATGAACTGAAGTTCCTTAAGAGAAACAAAAACACAATAAGAATCAAAATGAATGCCGATAAGTATAGCTCAGGAAATTTGGTCTTGGAAGATTCTGATGAGGTATTGTTGAGATCAGTGGAGTCTCTTGCGAAAAAGCTGGAGCCCAAGCCACTGTTTGCCTTTCGCTTTATGTTCTTCTCAGTGGGTTTAGAGCTAGGGTTCCTCAGCTGTGTTCTTTGTCAATGGAAAGGACTTTGCTGTAACTGACAGCATCAGACACGTGGCATAAATGTGAGGCTACTACGCTGGTGTGCTTGTTCTTTGCTAAAAGGGAAAATAATGAAATAATGTATCAAATCAAATAGCTTTTGAAAAGGGATAGGAAGACGAGTGTAGAATAAGAAACTGTACAAAACCGTTTAGTTGAAAGCCTTGCTCAAAGCTTGTCGCTGTTCTGTGGAATATTTGGCATCTATGTGGCCTAAAGGCATTAGAAATTCATGAGATGCATTGACTGTGTTCAGGATATTGACAGACAAAATAAATGTGCAACACATGATACCGATCAGGGAATTTGTGCATGTTTGTTTAGCGTCTGCTATCTTCAAAGTGCATAGAGTATCAAGGAGAAACTTGATTAGGCTTAAGTTCTGGCTAATAAGCTTTAATGGTTGTAATAAATTGCTGTAATATAGGCTGCTTTCTTTTCCACTTCTTTTCAAAACTTTAGAAATAGATTACTGCAAAGAACCGGAGAGTTCCAGTGAAGATGCTGTATTTTGTCACTGCTAGTGTGGTACAAATTAGCATTTTCACACCTGTGTTTTATGTGTGTGTAAATTGACTTCTTTTGTTTTTGTTCCTAGTTTCTGTTACACTTTAATTACGTTAATTAATTTATTTAATAAATTGTTTTAGTTTTATCTATTCAGGCATCTATCCAACTTCTCGTCTTGGCCAAAATTAACTTTTGCCACACTTGACAATGACAACAATATTGAGAACATTTAAATGTTTCTTACAAACACAATTTCTGTCATTTAATTATGGAATATTCTGGAGTAACAATTATTAAACAAACTATTAGACAAAATAAAAATAAACTACCTACTTTTGTCTTCCTACCTCAACATTATTAAGCTGATGATTAATTTTTCAGTTTTTTGTTTGTTTGTTTTTGTTTTGTTAGTAATAACTATATTAAACAAAAAAGTAAACTTTGTTTTCCTCAACATTGCTAAATTGATGCTTATTTTTCCCCTTTTGTTTTGTTTTGTTTGTAGCAACTATTAAACAAAAGAGTGGTAAACTTTGTCTTCCTACCTCAGCATTGCTAAGATGATGCTTTTTGTTTTGTTTTGTTTTGTTAACAGAACTGAAGGTTTTTCCATGAATGCTGGCTGTTTTTTTCCCTCGATCTAAAACATCATCGTTTTATATTCCATTATGTTGTAATTTCTTTAACTTGAAAAATGGTGTGTTTTGAAGTCTTTCCACGGTTGACATAAAATACCTTCTAATATTCATTCATGCATATTTCGTGCTTTAAGTAAATATGAAAAGATGATCCGCTCATGTGCCGCTTGAACTGAGGTTCTACAGCAATCTGTCATGACACATTAAAGAGCCACAAAATCATATTTATTGTTTGAATTCTCAAAAAATAACAAAATTTGAAAGCTAAGACTTTGTTTCATACCAGAAATAACCTGCTCTGTCTCACATCGTGAGAACATGATGTGTGGCATGACAGTGGCATAACTTGTCGGACATAGCAACAGTAACTAAGGGGGGGGGGGTCTTTGTGAAGGGTCAATTATATTACATATAAATTAAATAATTATATTGTTTCTATATAATTGCATAAGAATATACACACTGTGCAAATTATTTTTAAAAATCGAAGATTCTTAGAGAATGTTTTACCAGGAGACACTATTTCAATATTTCTACTCTAAAATGTCATATAATTATTTATGAAATTTACTAGCAATTTCTGAGTTTTTAGTCTTTACAAGGATACTGATACAATATAATTTGTTTTAATGTTTTAAATTTCATTTTTATACAATTTATGTATATTATTTCTTTCTGCGCTAATACAATTCTAATCTAGTTAAATCTATTTAAAAATTTTGATTTTGGTGTGAAGTGTACATTTAACTACAGAACTATTATTATATGATATTAATAAAAATACGACATTGTATGTTCATTTGTCGTGCTTCTGTTTAAAGAAGTCACCACTGATAAGCTACCACTAAATATTGTAGAAACTTAATTTACTGTAAAGTTGCTTTGCAACGATTTGTATCGTGAAAAGCGCTATACAAATAAACTTGAATTGAATTGAATTGAATTTAGTTGTGTGTTCAACTAAAACAATGTTTTGGGGGGCTTAAACAATGGATTTCAAAGTGCAAGTTTTTGAAAACGATACTGTTATTGTCTCCGTGTAAACAACATACACAAGTACACATCGCCATCTTCTGGCATAGCATGCATAATACAGCATTCGTGTGAATGGGGACAATTTCGACATTTTCGTCTGTACGTTAAAAGGTTAGTTCACCGCTGAACTCATATGTCGTCCGCCCGGAGCTGCTTCCGTGTACAACTTTTGGCGCAAGCTACATTAAAGCGATTATTACGTTTTGAATATGGATATTTTTCTTACAAAAATGCATCGATTCGCTACAGAAGGCCTTTGTTCACACCCCGGAGCCATGTGATACACTTTTTTTTTAATGGATGGGTGCTTTTTATTTAACTTCTTTTGGACTGATGCATGCAACTAGTGTTGTTTTTGGCGGCCTGTTTTAATTTTAGTTTTAGTCTAGTCTTTGTGTGAAACTGTCATTTTAGTTTTTATTAGTTTTAGTCACGTTCATACTCTTTTTAGTCTAGTCAAGTTTTAGTCAACTAAAAGTCTGAGCATTTTAGTCTAGTTTTAGTCGACGAAAACTGATGACATTTAGTCTAGTTTTAGTCAATGAAAATTGTATTTTAGTCTCTTTTTAGAAATGCAATTCTATTTAACCCAGTCAATATAGTATAAGTACCTAGTAGTATAGACGAAACCAAAATTTTCTTTTAGCCAAACCCATTTCAAACAAGGTTATCTTATTATATTATTGTAACCTTATAGACTCAAGAATACATCCATTCCAGACACAGAAGACGCTCTGATTTGAATTTACAACATCTATTTTACCAACCAAACATGTTAGAAGTACACACACATAAATTTAAATAAAGACGAACCCCGGCTGGCCGGCCATCGGTCCCTTTCTCTGTGTCAGACTTAACTTTGTTTGGTTTTCATCTTCTAAATCAGTGTTTCCCAACCATTCTTTAGTCGCGGCACCCTTTGGAAATTTTAACAAATTTGTGGCACCCTACAAAATTAATTTTGTCACAATATTTGAATTTCTAACTTCGATATGATAATTTGAAAAGTATAGATATTCGGTACAACAGGGAAGAACTGCAGAATATAATGTCATACAGATATTTTTAATATTATAAAAAGAAATGTGTCTATCAATGGTGGCAATCAGTAGGCTAATTTCTAATGAAGAGACCAATTTATATGACAGATTTTAATGTAGGCTTTTATTCATATGTAAACATTGTGAGATAGCTAGTTATAATGGTAATTAAACAAAGTTTTGATTTTACAGCTGGGTAATTTTGTTGCAGTAGCACGAGATAGCTTGATTTAAAACTTTGAATTGAATAAAAAAAAATGACAAGGAGGCTAAGCAGTTAATAATAAAATAAGAACAAATAAAGAAATTACTAATGATAGCACAAATAAAAAAAAATCACGATAGGCCTACAAATGAAATAAATTGCTTTTTAGTTTTTCAGGTAGGTCTAACACACAGTAGGGCTATTAAGAGAATTTTTTTTTTACCAATTATCCAAATAATGTTTAATCCTAGAAAGCTATTATCATCAGAGGACACATGAGCATAACGGTTAGCAGATCAATGAATGAGAGGGCAGCGTTACCAGAGTTGCCCATTTACCACACCTTGTTACAGCACAGTAGGGCTATTGCAAACAGAAACAATACTGTACTACA
>NW_015664019.1:1482170-1485881 GCF_001515625.1 Sinocyclocheilus rhinocerous | reverse complement strand
TTTTTTTTTTTTTACCAATTATCCAAATAATGTTTAATCCTAGAAAGCTATTATTATCAGAGGACACGTGAGCATAACGGTTAGCAGATCAATGAATGAGAGGGCAGCGTTACCAGAGTTGCCCATTTACCACACCTTGTTACAGCACAGTAGGGCTATTGCAGACATAAACAATACTGTACTACATCGATGTTTCCTGTCAGCTTGATTTCTGAGTGGACTTTGCTGTTCCGATGAGCATGAACGGTATACGAGTGGATCACTTACATCGGCCGTGAGCGACTGAGCGGAGCGCACACGCATAGAGCGGGATAACACGCAGAGCGTCACACCACGTGAAAGTGAATCCTGAGCGGTGAACTCCTTTTCGGCAGCCGGAATTTCGGTGCATCTCTAATTATTGGTGACATTAGAAATGGATATTATATAATAGCTGCTCTCGACAGGCGCGGCACCCCGGTTGGGAAACACTGTTTTAAATAATGCCGCGAGTGGGGCTTGAGGAAGTGACGTCGCCTGCGTCTGTGCAGTGCGCCCTGATGCAGCCCCTGAAGGGAGACACAGGAAACAGAAATACTGCAAAATAATAATAATAATAACGCGAGTAAACGAGACGAAATAACGTTATAACATTTCGTTTCGTCTCGTTTTGGTCAACGAAAATGAAGAGACATTTTAGCATAGTTTTTATTTTGTAAACCACATTTAGTCTCGTTTTTATTCGTCAACGATATTGCATTATACATTTAATTATAGTCATCGTCACATGACCAGCATTTTCGTCTCGTCTCGTCTCGTTTTCGTCACGTAATAAAGGTTCGTTGACGACGATATTTAGTCATAATTTTCGTTGACGAAAGCAACACTACATGCAACACCCGCTGAGTGGCATTAAACAGCTTGAAATATCAAAGACAATTTTTAATATAACTCCGACTGGATTCGTCTGAAAGAAGAAAGTCATATACACCTAGGATGACTTGAGGGTGAGTAATTTATGGGCTAATTTTCATTTTTGGGTGAACTAACCCTTTAAGCTTTTCAAAAATGAAAAAGAAAAACTTTTTCAGTTTTTAGTGCATTTTCTGTCATCTAAATGTACACTTTCATGGTTTTCATGGACTTTTAGCTAGTTTCACCTGGTTTTCTTGTTTCGTTTTCCTTTATTTCCCTTGTTTGTTTTGTCCTTCAGTTTGTTCGGTGTTATCTTTGTGTTAACGAAGCTGTCATGTTCCTATCATGGTAGTAACTTATTTGTTTTCATTATTAAAGGGTTAGTTCACCCAAAAATGTAAATTAGCCCCCCGGAGCCGTGTGAGACACTTTTTTTTGTGGAAGGACACTTTTGAACCGAAGCACTGCAACACCCGCTGAGTAAAACGATAGAGCTTGAAAGATCAAAGACAATTTTTAATATAACTCCGACTGTATTCGTCTGAAAGAAGAAAGTCATATACACCTAGGATGCATCGGGGGTGAGTGAAACGCAGCCTAATTTTCATTTTTGACTGAACTAACCCTTTAAATAAAGTGTAATGCTGCATTTAGATCAGATCGCCTCGTCTTCCTCACTTGCTGTGACAATATTGCCCAGAGTACTTAAGTTTGTGCTTGAAGAAATATGAATTTGCCCATTGTCTAGTTGCGATTACACAATGTGTGAAGGAAACAGTAGCTTTGTATTGTGATCACACAACTAAAATTTGTTTAACAGTTACATGACCTTATCAGCTGAACCACAGCCATGATTAAACACTCATCAAGAAACACAAACACTCATCTCTCAAGCGCAGAAACCTCGTGTGCCTTCACTCAAATCTCTTTACCCTTCAGATGGAATCAGAGCAAGTAGTTTAGCTTGGTCCTTGCTTTTTTTCAATTTTATCTTTCAAGCAATTATCTCAATTTCCCCAAAGAAGGAAGGCATCACTTAAGGTCTTCCATGTGTCATTAAATTTTTATTCTGAGTCACACACACACACACACACACACACAGACAGACAGACAGCATGTCTTCTTGATTAACACCTTGCTACATCCTCCTGTCTTAATTATGTCTTTCTTTTTTCACATCAAGCTCCTGTCAGCTAATAGGAAACATTTTCACCTCAGTGGAAGACGGGGGGTAACATTTTAAAAAAAAATCCTAGACGTTTGAGAAATGGAGACAAGTAACTAATAGCGTAACCTTACGTCCAGGCATCAATCAGATGAAATTAGAAAGGGAATATGTTGTCTGTTTTACAGTTGTGAGATATGACTTCTGCCCAGTAGGTGTTACCACGGAGACTGCTTGCTGTCATCCATCAAGCAGTGAATCCTTGAGGATTATGGGATATTACCTGATGGGCGATGCACGGCAACTTAGCAAAGCTCCAACTGTCAAGGACAGCGTGACGTGAGAGCTAAATGATGATGTTCTTCCTGGATCTGTGACTAATGCTTGCACTTCTTTGCATTGCTCAATGTAAATGCAAAAATTGTGAAAAATTATATAGACATATCTCAAGAATAAAAACGAATTAAAATAGCAAAAAAAACAAACAAACACAAAAACCAAATTATCAAAACTATAATAATGAACAAGATATAATTAATTGAGAAGTTTTTTTTTAAACGTTCAAAAAAAAAAAAAGCAGCACACCTGTTTTCAAGAATGATAATAATAACAAATGTTTCTTGAGCAGCGAATCAGCAAATTAGATTGATTTATGAAAGATATTTTTTTTTACAAGTGTATGTAGAGCATATGAGCAGATTTTTTTTTTTTTTTTTAGTTCTACAATATTGGAATCATAATAATAAAAAAAAAAAATAAATAAAAAAAGGGATACAATTTATGGTTGTCCCTCCATGACAACTAGGCCGGATTATTATATTTAGCTAAAATAAAAACAAAAAAAAAATCTGGAACTGGTAACATAACTAAAACTGAAACTAAAATGTATGAAAATTATATAGATAATATCTCAAAATAACAAAGGCTAATTAAAATGGCAAAAACACAAAAACTAAAGTATAAAAACTAATAAAAATTAAAATGAAAAATATATTTAAAAAAATTAAAATAAAACTATAATAGTGTCTAAAATACTAAAATAACATTGCAACTACAAACAAAAAAACATTAATTAATTCATTCATTCATTCATTTAGTCTTTTTCTTAAAGGGGTCATATGATGCGATTTCAATTTTTCCTTTCTCTTTGGAGTGTTACAAGCTCTTGGTGCATAACGAATATCTGTAAAGTTGCAAAGACTAAAGTCTCAAATCCAAAGAGATATTCTTTATAAAAGTTAAGAGTCAACCACGCCTACCTAAAACGCTGTGGATCGCCGGATCGGCTTTCACCGTGGACGAAGCGGAGTCCAGCCCGGGGTCGTCACATGTGGTTGCCGCAAGCCCGCCGGACGCTCCTTCGTCGGATCCGCCGGCCGCACCGTTCTCAAGCCTGCCCTCCTCTGCTCACTCAAGCTGGCCTCCGCTCACTCAAGGCCGCGGTGTGTGACGCTGTGTTTCGTTGTGAAAGCGAAACTACTTTGTTTGGCCATACAAAAGAGGACATGACTAGAAATCAGTGGTTAAGTTGTATTTACAACACTGTTCCAGAACACTTCAACCCAAATATTCAGATGTGTGCAGCACATTTTATGGAGGACTGTTTACTGATCCTGGGAGAGTAACGTTAGACTAAAATGCCAGCAGTTCTG
>NW_015664019.1:1465012-1481649 GCF_001515625.1 Sinocyclocheilus rhinocerous | reverse complement strand
ACTCTTAACTTTTATAAAGAATATCTCTTTGGGTTTGAGACTTTAGTCTTTGCAACTTTACAGATCTTCTTTATGCACCAAGAGCTTGTAACACTCCAAAGAGAAAGGAAAAATTGAAATCGCATCATATGACCCCTTTGAATTACATCATTTTAACCTTAAACCGCATAAATACATTTCATTACACCAAATACACAAAATAATGTTCTTTTTAGCAGCATCATATGACCCCTTTAAACTTGTCTTGTGGTCAAGTAAAAAAAAAAAAAACATATGATAATGAAAAAGATATAATTACTTGAGAAGCAATATTATTGTTTTTCTTGTTTTTGAACATAAATAAAAAAGTCAAATTTTCTTCGATCATTTTTTACAGGTGTATGCAGACCATATAAATTGGATTTTTGTTAATTGTATTAATTCTACAATATTGGAATTCTATTAAAATTTATTTTAATATTTTTGGAAAAAAATTAAAATTAAACTGTCCTCATTATAACGGATCAACTTCTACTAAAAACCAACAAAAAGTGGAAAAAGAGAGACTGAAATTGTCCATGTGGAAGGAACAAATGTAAAACACAATGACTCCACTCTTCACATGAGGTTAGACTTCCTAAAAATTCTTCTCTCCTCAGAGCAAATGTACGAAAACAGGTTCACCGTGTCTGGTCTGCAGTGATTCAGTCTGACGTGCACAGAGAGCCCTTGTGAGGTTCGTACCCATGAGTCACTGCTTCAGCTCCAGTGCACTGAACTTTACCCCTAGGACTCGACCGCAGACGCAGAGAACATTACATGAGAAGAAAGGTGAACAACTAATCCAATAGGTACTGTGGGCTGATGACTAAGAAACTATTTATATAATTACCCTACGAAAGGAATATGCTTCTCGTTGCATATATGTATACATACTTACAGTACATACGACTATACACCAATATATACTGTAACTTTGATTAAATATTACTCGGGTTTTATTTCTATGGCCATGCATATCAAATCTACATATGCAACATGTTCAAGCAAATAGCCGTCAATAAAACTTTAAACGTTGCAATAAAGGTCTCTATAAAGTAATGATGGGGAAAAAGAGAGAGAAAGAAATCAGTGTGAAAACCAAGGCTCATAAAACAACTTACCAAAGGGCTCCTAATCCATTTAGAATACAATGTTCCTTTGGGTGATTTTGTTAAAACCAATTAGCACTGTAAAGGTCAAAGGCTTAGATGTGAAAAAAAAAAAAAACATCAAAGTAGATTGGTCCTTAGTTTAAATTTGACCAACAGAGCTAATGCTTTGCAATTCAATTGTGCATGTTAATAAGAACTCTTGAATTTGAGAGGAAGGAGGAAATGAGTGCAGAGAGGCAAGAGGACGAGAGCAAGCGAGAGAGAGAGAGAGAGTTCAGTGGGGATGCACTATGGCGCTGGCCTTTTTCTGTAGCTCTCAAGTGCACACATTATCAGGTGGCTGTTTACCACAAGAACACTCATGCGCTTGTGTGGGAGCCGAAAAAACAAAACAAAAGCCATCATCCAGGAGACCTACCTCTCTGCATATTTTAATCGAACATTCAACATGGTGCACCTGGCAGATTTATAAATGACCTTAATCATCTATCAGAGAATGTTTTTTTTATCTAAAGAGACTTGCAATGCTGTAATTGAAGGTTCGGTCCACCTGGAGTCACGGGGGTTAAGTGCTTTGCGCAAAGGAACAGCAGTAATGTGGTGGTGGAAGACATTAACCCTCAAGTTAGTGGTTTTTATTCTCTTATGTCACCAGTACACCAACAGAATCGAAAGCAGGTTCCACAGTTCATGTCTAGCTAGTTGTCAAGTTTTTATTATTATTTTTTTTAATCTACTCTCCTGTCTGATTTGGTCATCGGATAAAATGGAGGATTCGGCGTTATGATTGGTCAGATCGCCTGTCAATCAAGCTTCCTGCAAAGGGTCAATTATAGGCAGTGACTATTTGCACTGTGTAAATAGCAATGGAGGCTAATTACACTAAGTGAAAATAGTGATAGATGCTATTTAACACTAGGTACAAATAGCAATGGATTCTATTTACACTAAGTAAAAATAGCAGTGTTTTTAGCAATATGCTATTTACACTAAGTGCAAATAGCTATAGATTATATTTATACTATGTCAAAATAACAGGATGTTCTGCTTTTTATACTACTTCTTGCAAATAGTGGCAATTTTCTGCACCCCAGTATTGTAGTACATTATAAAACAGTACAGTATGCAGTAATAACGTATTGAGTGTAAATTGTAATTTTAATTCAAATTATTAAATGAATGCCACCTTATTGGAACAATAAAGCCCTCCCTACACCTACCCTTACCCTACACAATACTTTATTTTCAATCTTTTTCATTATTTCCTTCATTTTTATTGAAAGTAAATGCCTTTCCGAAGTGATATGAGATTTGAAAAGGGAGGAAAAAAGTTTGGCAAAAGGTGGATACGAACCCGGGTCGATCACGTCAAAAAGACTACAGTATGCACTTTACCATCCACACCACTGGAGCTGACAATTAACAGCCATGTTTTGTAGTGTTGACTAGACCAACCACACGTTGGTGGGCGGAGTTAGTGTAAATAGCCTCTGCCAACAAGGTGGCTATTTGCACTTAGTGTAAATATTCAAAGTATTCACATTTTGACATTTCCAAACCACTGTACCTTTGCTCATCTTTTACCTTTCTTTCACAAGGAATGAGTGATCCACAATAAAATAAGATAGCATTACTATAGCAAGATAATTAGCAAAAAAAAAAACATCTTTAAAATTTCAGTGTTGCACAGCACATGTCTCTAGAAATGACGAAAATTAGCACAGTGTTTAACATAATAAGAAGGACTCTGGGCTTCTGCTTTGATTTCTGGGCACTGGCGATACAGAGCTGGTGAAGACAGAGAGAGAGAGAGAGCAGATGAGGGTTTACACAAAAGGGTTTTAACATTTGTCTCACACTAAGGGCCTGCTGCCCTTACTCCAGGCAGTCAAATAGTGTTTGATTCACTCGACTTGCTCGAGAGGCGGCCAGGGAGAAGCAGATGCACCCTGGGAAAAGGGAAGTGGGCGTACAAGGGAGAGGAAACACTGCTCTGTGCATGTTTTTGCAGTTTATTTTTCCCTTTTTGCAAGGGGACGTCAGCAGGCTTGTAGGTTCGTGAATACAATAGATCTGCACTAAAGCGAGTTCCTACATCTTTTTATTTTTCTCTAAGGAAAGGCTCAAAGCAGCCATGTCAGGGTTTTTTTCTTACAGAATATTCGAGCAAATAAATACCTTCAGTGCTGTTGATCATAGCTAAAGTGACAGCTTAGGATTCAAACACTTTGCAAGTTAACATAGTTCATCTGACCTTAACATTTTCTGTTTACTTACGGTTTATACTCGCATCCCAATGCATTTAAAATATGTTTTCCTATGCACAAAATGGATGCCTGATGGTTGTCAGCCAGTCTTAAAGAGCAAAAACAGATTTTTGTGGGGGGCCTTGTTGCCATGGTAACATGCTCCTTAAAGAACTGAAGTGGGAAAAAAGTGGAGTCAGCGATGCATATTATGTATAAATCTCTGTTGTTGATATATATGCCAGATAATGGGAATCAATGGCAACCATTAGTGTGATTGAAGTGTTTAATTACTTTGTTTGATTAAAAGTAAAGACGTGCATAAGTATCGGGACCACTTTAGGGTAAAGATGTTTGAAAAGATGAAACCCTGACACTAGATGCATGACTTCATCATTATCATCCCCCAAAGGCTCCGATGGGAATAGATTTTAAAGCAAACAGCAGTTGAAGAAATGAAAGTGAACATTATTATTCAATAAAGTGTTTATTTGCCACTTGTTTCCACTCATGTGATCAGTGCTGAGGAGCAACTAAACTAAATTTTTATATTAGCATAACCGTGTTCAAACTCCAATTTGAATTTAGCTTTTAAAGTAAAAAGCTATTTAGTTTTTTTTCTGTCAAGCAGCATGTAGCGTGTTTTCTTTTAGTGAATCGATTCATTCCAACAGTTCATGTTAACGTCAAACAAATGAATCCCTGCGTCGAATGCTGCCGTTCACTGTTGCTTTTGTGGAAATTATGCTATTTTCTAGCTTTAGTGGTTGCATTACATTTACATTGGTAACACTTTAATTGAATTTGTTTACTTTAATTAATGTAAATTAATTAAAGTAAATTAAATGAAAGTAGATTACAACTTAACACTGCACAGTACTTTTATTGAATTCACTAAACTGCACTGGGAAAATTTGGTGTAGAAACTATTTTCACTCAGAAATTGCTAGTAAATTTCATAATTAAAAAGAAACAGCAAATAACACACTGAATCAAACATGACATTTTGAACAACATCAACAAAAAAATCATTGTAGATGTTACTATTTATTAACATTTTCAAGTTACATTTATGCTTTTTCCAGACATTTCTATCCAAAATGTTTTATATTGCATTCAAGGTATATATTTTATCTGTTCATTCTGTCCCTGGAAATCAAACACATGGCCTTAGCTTTCTCAGTTGTTTTTTGTTTTGTTTTGCTTTGGTTTGCTTTGCTTGGTTTTTGTGTTTTGTTTTGCTTTTCTTTTCTTTGTTTTGTGTGTGTGTTTTGCTTTGCTTTGCTTTGCTTTGCTTTGTTTTTTGTTTTGTTTTTTTTTGCTTTGCGTGGCTTTGCTTTGTTTTGTTTTGCTTAGTTTTTGTGTTTTACTTTGCTTTGCTTTGCTTTGCTTCGCGTCGTTTTGCTTTGCTTTTTGTTTTGCATTATTTTTGTTTGTTTTCTTTGTTATGTTGCTCTTAAAATAGCTTCAGTGTAGTTTTAGTAATAATAATGTAGTCTACCTTTTTGACAAATTCTGTACTGATCAATTATAAGTAAGCTTGACGCTACAGGTTTAAGGTAGCTGTCATGACACTGCATGTAAGTAGAAGGAAACATTTAAAGGTGCACTAAGTGATTTTTGAAAAATGCTTTTGACCACAGCATCAGAAAGTCCCAAAACACAACTTGTAGCCAATCAGCAGTAAGGGGGCATGTCTTGTAATGATAGAGAGAAGAGAGCGCTCAATTTGAGGATGGATATTAGCAGATCAACTATAGATAGAGAGAGAGAGATGGCAGATACAAAAAGAGGAAAATATCAGAGAAACAAAACGATTACGATCAGTCAAGAGGTAGGACCCGCTAAATATTGGAGCAACTTTCCAATGGTGAAGAGAAACTCAAGGAGCAGGAAGGGCTCAAATCGGACGCCGAGGTTGTGTTGTTTCTTCTTGATAGGTGAGTAATGTTGATTTTGCTTCGTTTCACACAACTTATCCGTGTTGGCTTTTGTTTGAATATGCTTGTGTGTCATCTTTGATTTTTTTCTGCGATCGTCGTTATGCCAGGGTTGTGTACGTACATGTGGGACGGAGATTTCAAAATAAGGGCAAGGTCCTGTTGGGTATGGGTGTTTGTTTTGGTGCTTTCAAATATCAACATCGTTTGGCAGAAATCACTTAGTGCACCTTTAACAAATGCGTTTAGATCAGGTTTAAATTTTTTTTTCATCACTAGAGTTACATCTAGCTACACTGACAGATGGGCTGAAGTCCATATTTTAAAGATCTGCTTAATTAAAATTTCTGCAAATAAGCTCTCGATGTTTCCTTCTAACGAGCATACATCACACTTACATTGATTTTAATTATGAATACCCCGAGCTACGTGTAGTTCCTCTATCTGTTGTGACACTTTTTGTGGTGATCTAGGAACATCTGTGTGGTTTCTCTTAAATTTAATGAAAACTGGATCTGAGCAATGAGAACAGCAACTGACTGAACACTTTTTCCCAGAATGCCGTGTGACGACTCATGGCAGTGAACTGCAGTAGCTTAATTAGACTGTGATAGGAGCCCTCCAGTCAAACTGTCACAGGGCAGCAAACTCAGATTTCTGTTTTAGTATGGCCTGTTGCTCTGATCAGCACCTAATGAACAGTTAACGTGCTAATTAATAACTGTGTGAAGGTAATGCTTATCTAGCGGTGGATGTGGTTTCTGTTTTGCACTGGAAGACACTGTTGGAACACATGCTGCATATATCGCTAGCATACTTATTGGATTGAATAAATTCATATTATCAGAATACATTGCTAATTTTGAATGGTCATTAATGGAATAAGATTCAGAGACCAGCAGGGGCAATTATCTGGTTATATATAACTAGTCCCTTTAATGTTGTTTATGTACATATTTACATTTAAATTATTACTTTTATAATACTTTTATAATAAATATATAATTATACTTTTTTATTACTTAAGCGTGTATTTTACGTCAGACCTGGCATATTACAATCAGGGTTATTATAGATTATAATTGTTTATTTTTGTGTTATTTTTATGTATTTTTTTTTATTTGTATTTTTTACATTTGTATTTTTTTGTCTTCAAAGTGCTAACTGGTATCATTTAAAAAAAATATATATATATAAATAAGTAAATGAATGAATGAATAAATAAATGTGTTACGTTGCTTTTTCACCACAGTGTAGTGGCATTTTCATGTTTAATGTAGACAGAAGGTAAAGTTTTATAACATGGTTTGCATTTTAAATTTAAATTTATTTGTGGTGATTTTTATAAATGAAAAAAATAAAAATAAAATAAAGACATTTTTGAGGGTCTTGGAATCAGGTTTGGTTCTTGGAGGGTCTTGTTTCTTTTCCAACTGTGTTCTATATAATTGCAGTCTATAAAAATATTCTTCCTGCAGATATCTTGACTCATTTAAAATAGATCCCTTTATCTATGTTTCATTTTAAGGTTGTGTGAAATGACACAAGCTGGCAAGAATTTGATTCATCACTGAGTTATGAGGCAGTAAATGCCATAAATTACACTGAGAGATAGACAGATTGTGTGTGTGAGAGAGAGAGCATAGGGTATTCCATGTTCATTTTAATGAGAAATCCTCCTCATATTGTGTTAACAGCCATACTGACATAACTATACTATGTTATGAATAGCAATCTAACATCACTGCATGTCATATGTCACTATATGGATTTTTCTCTCACCATATAATTGAGTTATATGGCATCACTCTGCTACTACATCTAATCGTTGACATGTTTGTTCTATATGTTATAATGCCAATAATACCCTGAGGCTGAACCATCTCTCCTTTCGGATATTTGAGAACACTTAAAGAGGAATTCACTAAGAAGGAATTGGGCCCATATATAGCTTCATTTATTTCCATGCGATGTTTTTGTTGCTTCTGCGCCTGTTAAGGAATTATGCAAATCAGGTAACGACACAAACATGCCTAAAACAATTAGAGCTGAATGCAATTTGCACAGTGCAATTCCCCATCTTGGTTGTGGAGGATGTACCAGACTAGCGGTGGCATACTTCACTGGGATTGTATAGAATGTCTTCACCAGTGTGATCCAGTCAAATTAATCTTTTCATTATGAATCAAGCTGGCCCATGTTCATATTGTATGTAGCAAGCAGGGGCTGTGACATTCAGAATTAAATTGAGAAATTATTGTTCCCATTTTCTTTCCCAATTTAGTTCCTGAATTTGAATTGAGGTAGCATTGAGGTAGGATTCAGAACTGCAGTTCAGATTTGAATGCAAAAAGTAGAATTGAAATTCAGAACAACCCTACAGTATCACTGTAAAAATGTAACTAGAAAAAAAGTCAAGATGACAGATGGATGGATAGATAGGGCCCAGATAGACAAATAGATGTTTGATTGATTGATTGATTGATTGACTGATTGATTGATTGATTGATTGACTGATTGATTGACTGACTGACTGACTGAAGGATAGAGAGATAGACAGGTAGACAGAAAATAGATAGATGGACAGGTGGATGGATGAATAGATATATACTAGATAGAGAGAGATGGTTGGATGGATGAATGGCAGATAATTGATAGAGAGATGGATATAGATAAATGATGGATGGATAGACAGATGGATAGATGATTGATGGAATATAGAGAGATAGATATGATGGATGGATGATAAGAGAGGTAGATGGATAGTTATAGGTAGATGGATGAATGGATGGATAGATAGACCGATATATGATTGATAGAGAGATATAGGGATGGGTGTAGATAAATGATGGATGGATCAATAGATAGATAGATAGATAGATGGAAGGATAGATGATTGATGGAGAGGTAGAGGGATATATATAGATAAAGGGATGGATTGAGGAATTGATGGATGGATGGATGATTGATAGAAGATAGTGGGATAGATATAGATAAAGGATAGATAGATAGATAGATAGATAGATAGATAGATAGATGATAGATAGATAGATATTGTTATAAACTCTTTTGCTGAAATCTACGCTTACATGGCATCGCTGTCAGCCAGCTTACATCACTTCAGAGTTTCTACTGGTGGCACAAATGCAACCAGGAAAATAGCCCTAGGGGAAAATGTATTTGTCGGGGGACCGCCCTGGTTAACTGAGTTCCTATTTGAGTTTCTACAAGGTGCGAAAGCCCCTGTGGATAGATAAATCAACCACTGCTGTTTTCTGAAGGTCTGATTTTGTGTTTGTGGGCCATCATGTGCACATGTCCTCTACTCCTGTTGCAACATCTAAATCAAACATGTTGACGCGTCAAGGCTAATTCTTTGCGCTAATCCATCGGGAGCAATTCAGTCACCACCTGCAATGCTATTTTGACATGATGTGGCACCGAAACATTAAATCTGTCTTCTGCCGCAGAGGAAGACACGATCTGTTCAACGTCCGTTATGTCTCGGTGAACATTGTAAAAGTGTCAGCCAAAAGGCAGTGATGACATTTTCAAACATTTGTCTGTCAGCCATCATTAACTGCAGGTGCATTTGTTAAAAACCTCTCGTGTTGATGAGTTAATCGTAAAAATAGCATCTTGGCTGAGCTTTTCGACTTCACTGGCTGATTTAATTCAACAGATTCATAAACAGGCCTCACACTCTCCTGCTTAAAATGCAATACTTAATTTATGGCCACATGGGTCAGCATGTAGTTGACCCTGCAGTAGCCTCCGGCTAACAGGAGATAAAAGAATTCAAGATGCTTCAAAAGAGATGGAGACAGAGTTTGAGAGAGATAGAGGCGTTTTTCTAAAGAAGCCATTAGTCCCTTCATTAGTGGTGGGGCAAACCGCATCACTTCGAAATTAAGTTTGACACTTTAAATTGGTCTTTGTGGACATGGAACATTTAGTTATGCTAATAATTTTTCTGTTTGTCGCGGTTGCTTTAATTAAAGTCCAATGATGATAATCCAAGTCATGGATAATTGACATTTCTTTGATTAATTGCAGGTCAATTGGGGTTTTGCGGAGAGCAGCATCACGGAATGAGTAGTGTCTACTTGCATCGTCTTCTTACTAGTTCACACGGTAACCATGTGACAACTTAAATGAATTAACTAGTGGGTGGGCTTCTTGAATGGGACTCCGAGCCTGAATGATTGAAACCAACAGACTGGAAGCTAAATGGATTATGGTTGTTTCACAAACGTAAATCTAATGAAATGCTCAGAAACGATTTATCAGTGACTGAACATGGCTTGTAAAAGTTTCCTTTTCTGCAGAGGCTCATGACTAGGGCTGTAAGATTTGGCAAAAAAAAATCTTACAGTATATATAATTTGTATATATATATACAGTGGGTACGGAAAGTATTCAGACCCCCTTAAATTTTTCACTCTTTGTTATATTGCAGCCATTTGCTAAAATCATTTAAGTTAATTTTTTTTCCTCATTAATGTACACACAGCACCCCATATTGACAGAAAAACACAGAATTGTTGACATCTTTGCAGATTTATTAAAAAAGAAAAACTGAAAAATGCTCAGTATTTAGTAGAAGCACCCTTTTGATCTAATACAGCCATGAGTCTTTTTGGGAAAGATCCAACAAGTTTTTCACACCTGGATTTGGCGATCCTCTGCCATTCCTCCTTCGGGTCAATTGGGGTTTTGCGGAGAGCATCACTGAATGAGTAGTGTCTACTTGCATCGTCTTTTTACCAGTACACACAGTAACCATGTGACAAGTTAAATGAATTAACTAGTGGGTGAGCTTCCTGAATGTGACTCTGAGCCTCAACGATTCAAACCAACAGTCTGAAAGCTAAATGGATTATGGTTGTTTCACAAACGTAAATCTAATGAAATGCTCAGAAACGATTTATCAGTGACTGAACATGGCTTGTAAAAGTTTCCTTTTCTGCAGAGGCTCATGACTAGGGCTGTAAGATTTGGCAAAAAAAAATCTTACAGTATATATAATTTGTATATATATATATATATATATATATATTTGGCTGCACTATAATGGTTTCCTAATTCGCAATATGATCAAATTTGTGTAGGTGGGTGTGTTTGGGTAATTTGGCTGTTGAAAATATAACATTTAACACCACTCATATTAACAAATTGACTTGAATGAAGATTTGTTCATTTTAAAGAAAGAGATCAAACGAGAGAGTCAGTAAAATGATCCAGTTTTTCTATCACTAAAGTTACAAAATCATTTTATTATGTTAGCATAAAAGGACAAAGGCATAGAAAACCCAAGTGATCCCAAAACGTACTATGAATTATGTCCAAGACATGACACAAAACATAAACTATAAACTTGACTTGACTATAAACAATGACCTGACACATGGAACAGTGTAACATACTGTACTTTAATACACAACAGACAAGACAAACAGGGCTAATGCTGTGTTCCAATTACCTCAAAAGTCAGATGGAGGAGCTGGTAATGACGTCACATCCAAGTGGACCTTGTTCTAGTAGAGAAGTCAGAAATCCTAGATGGACACGATATTTGTTAGCAATACCAGTTAATTAAAAACACATAACAGCTGTATTTTGCAAAGATAATGACAGAGTTTCATGTCCACAAAACAGAGTTTGGATAGTACTGTGTGCACCACTGAGTTTGAGACACAGACAAACATAAGGGCTAATAAACAATATATTACTACTGTTTCTCTTCTGTTGATGCACCGAGCAGCCATATTGGATTCTGAAGCTGGAGTTGCTGCAATTCCTCTTAGACAGTACTGTTAAAGTTCCTACTGGGAACTGGGAATTTCCAACTTCCAAGTACAAATGGAACGAGGCTTTAAATACAAGACTATGGGTAAATCACATGACAAAAACAACCAATGACAAAAGAGAACTGCTAAACAAGATAAGACAAATGAATATGAACCAGTGAGAGAACAGAACTAGTAACAATATAATAAACAAGTTCAGTTTCAATTCAGCTTTGGAACGTTTATGACCTTTTACTCATATCTGCTTGTTTTGCAGTGGTTTATTGTATATTATGCTGAGCACCAGTCATCAGAGGTAGATCTGTGCTTTATTTGTCAGCAAGAGTTCTGCTGATCAGCTGGAAAATACAATGCAGAATGCCATCAAGAGGTTGGAGCCTCCACATTGTGTTTGTGTAAAATGCCACTGCAGCTGAGTCCTCTGTGCTTTCACACAAAGAATAGAAGCCCTTAGGGACAAGAAATCTCTCTGTGTGTCTCTCACACCCATATATTCAATTATCTTTCTTTCTTTCTTTCTTTCTTGCTTTCTTTCTTGTGTGAAGAATTCTTACATGATATTGCTAATGGCAAGCATTTAAAAATTTTTTTTTTTTGCTTCTGGCTGTGTGGCTTTCATCCACTCCAAATACATCTGGGAGTTTCTATGCAATCTAATTTGAAAGAATAATTGATAAAAATACATTTTTAGAAAAGATAAATATAGTATAGTAAGCATAGTACTTGAAAAAAGCAAACATCTCATCTGTTTTTATCTGTTTTAACCATCTTCTTATGGTTTATATTGCAGTGTCTGCATATCTTCTGCTCTCTCCAAGTTTGTTGATGTGTTTCTCTCTCAATTTCTAGATCAAGTCCATATTTTCTGAGGATTTTTCTCTTGTTAAATTGTTAAAAGTTAATATATATTAAAATGGCCTTGGGGTCTCTGATCAGTGCATGAGAGTTAAGAGGGAGTGAAAGGGTTCAGAGGTTGTGATTCTTTCTTAACTAACTTGTGATTCTTTCCTAACTAACTTGGGCAAGTCTCCAAATTTCTTACCATAATTTGTTTCTCTTCTTATTTAGACAACTTGCAACTCTGTGGTGGAATGATCGTTCTTGGTTTGAACAATCTGTTCTTCATATTTAGAGTGGAGGTCATGAGCCTAGACAGTTACAGATATCAGAGTCCGTCTGTTAGGCTGGCCTTGGCTTTTGCTGAAGCCACTTGGTTATACAGTAGAATCATTTTGTGAAGAAAAGGGGTTTGAACAGAGTATAAGCTACTTTTTTTCCCTCTCATACATTTTTGTTTCACGTCTCATGACTTTTATCTTCTGAAACAGACACAGAGTAGCCACTACTACTAACATGACTCAAAGTGACAGCTTGTTTGTCGCCCTGCTTCAGGGAAGAGGCCTGTTTTACACTAGGCAAAGCTATCAAAGGAAAATGAATATGAATATGCAAATGAAACCCATCATCTCAAACCTACCTAGACCTGTACAGGAAGCACAGCAGCATCTGACAGAAGGAAATGGCCGTAATTATGTAAAATGTCAACGTGAGGGACCATGTGCTGCAACGGTGACTTATAATCACGGCTGCCCTCTGTCAGTTGCTGTCTTCCGCCTTGCGTTTGTGAAGCAAATGTAAGCACTGAGCCCTTTATTAATTGTATAACTGTCTGTCACCTAATGTGATGCTGCCCATGTATGTTCTTTTTGGTTTTAAAGGTAATTAAGTCATGGTGGAAGTCAATCTCCCTTTTTTGGGGGTGTATTGACTGTGCTAAATTCATTTTGGAAGTCAATTCAGAGATTTGTTTATTGTCTTTAGAGCACTAATTTGTAAATAATTTAGTGTGTTTCTTTGGCTGATGATACACGGGGCAACTTTTTGAGCTAATTTGCCAGCCAACTTTTTTTGAGCATTGTTGCTTGGGCAATTTCCCACTGAGAATGGGTAACAAATTTCTATCTGGATACTTTAGATTAGTCGTGGGCCCTGTGCCTCACCTGGTTGCCCGTTTATGGAAACATTCAGCAAAGTTGCCCCATGTATCATTAGCCTTTGTTTGGTTACTTGGTATAAATGGATACAATCTTCACCAAAATGCTCAATAAGAAGAACTGTGCCACTTTTTACTTCATGGTGTCTTCTAGAGGAGAAATGTCTGGAGAATGTCTGCTGTCTACTGATTTTAGAAGATTTTTAAAAGAAAAAAATGCTTTAAAAATTCCAAGTTGTTCCAAACATGCAGGAGTTTCTTTCTTCTTTTGATAACAAAATAAGTTATTTTGAAAAATGTTATAACCACTGACTGTAATAAATATATTTAATTTTTTGGATGAACTATCCCTTTAGGAATAAGGAAAGATGTGCCGAATCAGTCGGGAAAACATTAAAACAATTTGCACATATTTTCTTTATTATTTATTTATTTATTTTTGTATATATTCAATCAGTGTAAAAATAAATGTATTAAAACAAAATACAAATAAAATATACACATTTATTTTTTATATATATTTAACAAGTATAAAAATTAAATCTAAAAGTAAAATATAAGCATAAATGAAAATAGTGTGTAGTTGTCACGTTCGCTACTGTGAGGGAGCGCGGAGTGAGGAATGAGGAGACGAGGAGTACATCAACAAGGAGACTTTAATTACATCCAAGGAACCAGGAAAACACACCTAGCAGGAGAGGTTGACATATACAATACCGGACCGAGAACTCAAAACAGGAAACACTTTAAATAAACATAACTAGAGGATGGGATGACGAGACACACCTGGAACTAATGAAACAATAATTAAACATGAGGGAAAACTGGGTCATGGAACACGTGGGGAGCAAAACACAAAACACGGAACAGAGTCTGACAGTAGTAAAGCATGATGTCATGATTTCTAAAACACAAACATAAAGTTTTAATATTCAAAATGTTTGAATGCAGTGAGAATTTTCAACATTTTGTAATAGTATGATAACTATAACAACAATACAATTTACTTTTTTTTTCTAAAATATAACAATATATTTTAGAACAGAGGAATGATATCATGAAAATCACTTTCAGATCTTTTTTTTTTCTCCAGCTGATGAATGATAAAAGCATTGCTAGCCAATCAGAATCCATCCTTGAGTATTTAAAGTGACAGGCGATAGGACTGAAGCACTTGCTTATAATAAACAGAATGTCATCATACATGGTGTGGATGCTGATATTGTTATCATTATAGTTGTCTTTATAGTTACCATTGTTGGTGTGAATGGGCCTTTAGACCTAGATGAGCCCAGGCAGCTGTAAATTAATGCGTAATTTCTTAAGAGGGCAACACATCTTACCCCACTTTCCCTTACAGTGCCACCATGAAGTGAAGAAAAACAAAGAAAACACATTTTTAAGCCTTTATCATTTTCAGTGGTGTGCGCAGTGAAGCATGTCGAGGCATTTGATGGGGTCGGCACTGTGAACGTGTGATGCGCGTGCATGCATGAGTGTTTGACGTTATGGATGGCTAGTTCAGCAGCTCCCGCTGTCTTCTCACTGACCCTCAGGCTAAAAGCTCTCACAGATCATAGAGCCCAAGGTCAGGGTTGAAAACTATCAAGCTCAATCCCACCCGGATTAAAGCCTCAAAGGCCGATTGAGTGCTTCTTGTTGACACAAAAGAGAAGTAAACACAACATCACAGGAGTCGGGAAGACAAACAATTGAAGGGCTTTTGGGAAAAATTAGCATAGCTATCCACCAGCCCTTAGGTTTCTAAATAGCTTTAAAGATGTTTTTTGAGGAGCAGATGTCAAAATGACTGGTGTTTTGGCATTAAGTTGATACTAAATTAAAATAAAATACCCAACTTGGCAATGCATTGATGTAAACATTGTAAGTTTATCTTCTGTGAATGTAAACGGACAGGACAATCATTATTTGTACAGAATTGCATCAGTAGCTTTGCTTGCAGTGTAAACACATGTAATCTAATTTACCTTCTGCTGTTTAATATTGCTAATACTTTTATTTATTTATTTTGTTAAAGTATTTTAATATATTTTTATTTTGTAAAGTAATAAGTGTTTATTTAATCTGTTTTTTTTTTTTTGTATTTGTCATCCTTTCCTATCAAAATGCTTGCTACAGATGCAAAAACACAGAAAATCGAACCATCCTTTCCTATCAAAATGCTTGCTACAGATGCAAAAACGCAGAAAATCGAACCTGATCTGAATTCAGTGTGTAAACGTGATTGACACAATGTGAGGTCGTATATATTTTTTAACGTGCAAACATTTCGGAAGAGAATTTCAGACTCAGTGTGCAATTATTATTGTTGTTATTAACTTGAATTTTGCAGTACCTGTCCTGGAAATTGAAATATGTGAAGTCTCCTGTAGCTCGTTTTTGGCTCTAAAAAGAAACTGTCTGCAATTAATATAAATGTGATTGAAAGGAATAAGAGTAATAAATAAGTCAGTGCATATAGATTTATTAGATTTTTTTGTTTTCTTTTCACAGGTGATTCTGATTCTCACCAAGCTGTATGACTTTCACCTTGGCAGTGTAACGGAAAGCACTTTATGGAGGTGAGCTAAAAGCTACCATCTCTTCCTCTCTCTCCCACACCTCTCCTTCCATCTTAGCTCTTTTCCCGTTCTCCATTACACTTTCTATCCAAGGCAAAGTATGTGAGCGATGGCAAGCGTAGTTATGTGATTTTGCCTGGAGCGAGGAGCAGTAGTATTCACTTCAGGAACTATTCCTTCTCAAACAAGAACAGTGTTAATTTCATATTCACAACTTTAATATGTCACATTTTTGTGGACAATATATATATATATTTTTTGCCAGTTGTATTAATTTATACCATCAGTTGGAGAGTACCTAAGTATAGCCTGTTTCTTAACTATCTCCACATTTAGAGCAGAAAAAAAGACTTCGACACTGATCCAAACCATAGAAGTCCTCTATAGTCTAAATTCAATTTATTTTGTCATCCCTTTGTAATCCTTATTGGCTCTGTTAGATTCTCGTTTACTGGTGTTTTTGGATGCTTTGTGCAATTGAGAGTGATAGGAGCAGCCTTATCTTTCACACGGTCAACTGAACACTTCAATTTGGACAGAGAGAAGCCTCGTATTGAGGTGCTTAAGTCTGACGATTTGCGATGACGTCTGATTTGAGATGACAAGTGCAGTGCTCTTTTCATGAGCTGCTGTAGGGCAGAAGGGTTTCAAGGTTAATGGGTTTTCTGAGAATACACTGAATGATTTTCGTAAAGGATGTATCTCATTCTATGTGCAATATAAGTACAGGCTATGATTACTATATTACGCCGTAATTGTTGTGCAATTAAGCAATTACTATACATTATGTCAAATTAGGAAAACAAAAAAAGACTTGGAAGTCAATTATACACTATTTAATTTATATTAAGTTTTAACTCAATTTTAAAGAATGGAAGATTTTGTACTACATCGACCATGTCTGAACTGTTATTTGTAAATACAATTAATTAC
>NW_015664019.1:1462559-1464841 GCF_001515625.1 Sinocyclocheilus rhinocerous | reverse complement strand
GTATTTTACTTACCCCACTGGCAGATCATTTTACTTGTTTTAAGCAAAATGCACTTAATTTAGTTTTTCCCCCTGGAAACAAGACTAAATATTTTAAGTCATTTGGCTTATCTAGTAAAAGATATTTTAGATATTTTGACTAGAAACAAGACAAAAATACTAAGTAAGATAAGTCATTTTTTGCAGTGCACAGTGTTAATTATTCAAAGTTCTAATTTATCATCACATTTCTGCGTGTTTATTTTATTTTTCTTTATTACTGATGTGCAGGTAATTTGAATTGATAAAATGCAGAAAAAAATATAAACTGGGAGATGGAAAGAAAGAACACAATAGCTAGTTAAACACAATAGGCTACCAACTTCAAATCAACAGCAACACAAATACAAGCACAAACCCGACTGTCATGACGAAGACTGAATTCTCACACAGTTGTGTAGTCTCGCCTGCTAAACCCTGCGGCTCTGTGCAGCCTCACTTTTAATACATCACAATGACTGCTCCCACAGCAATGAAAGTATGTATTGACAAAATGATGGCTCGCTAATACTCAGTTTTCCACAAATCAGGCCTCTGGGGAGTTCTGTGCTCATTTACACCGGCTAACAACAAATCTAAGCGCAACCCTGGCGTCGATTGCCATTTTCTTTCTGCGTCTGCATTTAGCTTTGGTCACTGACGCTGTTTCATGATATAATATACTTCAGGGCCCACACATCTTCATTCTTAATTGAGATCAAAGTTCAATTAAGATGGAGGTGGATTTTGAAGGACCAATTGGTGAAGTTTAGTTCCGCTAGCAGAAAACTAGACAGCTGTTGACTTTTTGAGAAAGGTCAGGGCACGAGCATCGCTCTGAGAAACGGCGTGTCAGTTTTAATGAACAGCATGACCTTAAACAATGGAGCCGGATCAGTCATTTTTCCAGATAATATTCAAAGTGAATGAACCCCTCTGTGTGTGGATGTGAAGGAAATATCGAATGCCAGTAATAGAACTGACACTTGTTTTGCTCAAAGCACTGTACCTCTTTCTCATGCAAACATCCTGCATTCTCGGAGGAAGAGGAACGTCTCTAGGTTACGTATGTAACCATGGTTCCCCGAGGGAACGAGACGCTGCGTCGAGATCGCTTTGGGAACGCCCTTGCGTGACCGCGTTCTGAAGCACGTGTCAAATCAGTCCAATGGAGCAGCGAGACGTCACGAGCGGGGTGACGTAAGCACCAGAAAGTATAAAAGCGCATCCGGCAGAGCGCAAACCAGCTCCCAGGGATGTAGACTGCTCTTAGCGATAGGAGCTTCCCCTGAGCCCACAGAAGGATCTGGCGTGCCAGCTTGTACAAGGGGCGCGAACGCAGACCCCCCTGCCGATTGATGTAGAAGACCACCGATGTGTTGTCTGTGTGGACAAGCACATGAGGTCCCCTTAGGTCTGGAAGGAAGGGTGTCAGAGCTTGAAACACGGCCAGCATCTCCAGGCAGTTGATGTGCCAAGTGAGATGATGGTCTTCCCACAGACCCTGGGCAGGGCGGCCACTCATGACTGCCCCCCAGCCCGTGAGACACGCATCTGTGTGCGGCTGTGATCTGGATTCCAGAAAACGCTCATCTAATTACTTTTAGGACGAGCGTCCTGTTTCTCGGCTGGTCAAACAATTTTTTATTTTTTTTTTCGGCTATTGCACGAATCACACCCCATAGTTGCACAAATCACACCTCTGGCGAGTCCACAGTCTCCTCTGTCTCGACACTCATCACAGCCATGGTGTGCAAACATGCGCCAGCCTGACCTGCCGCCGTATAAGCTTTCTCAACCAGACTCGATGTAAGCCTAACTGGCCTGGTGGGAAACTTTGGGGCCTTCAGGGACGATGCTGAGGATGGGGAGAGATAGCTCGCAGGCGTCTGCTCCACCACTGGCATCGCCCCATATCCCTTATCATTCAGCCCTACGATGTTCTCTTGAATAATTCGAGACTGTGGGGCTGTAAATACGGGATGAGTACGGTTTTGACACCTCAGCATGGAGATCGGGGAAAAAACGGAAGGCCCCGTCGTGCGGCTGTGATCTGGATTCCAGAAAACGCTCATCTAATTACTTTTAGGACGAGCGTCCTGTTTCTCGGCTGGCCAAACGATATTTTATTTTGGCTACTGCACGAATCACACCCCATAAGCGAGGGACTGTGGTGGCGAGTCCACAGTCTCCTCTGTCTCGACACTCATCACATCCACCTCCTCGGAGGAAGATAGATGAAGCGTCTGGCTCTCTCTCTCTCT
>NW_015664019.1:1453403-1462502 GCF_001515625.1 Sinocyclocheilus rhinocerous | reverse complement strand
TATATATATGAGTGCTTGTGCGGACAGACAACAGTAAATAGACAGACACATACACAGAGCGCTACTGAAGAGCAGAAGCTGGTTTGCGCTCTGCTGGATGCGCTTTTATACTTTCTGGTGCTTACGTCACCCCGCTCGTGACGTCTCGCTGCTCCATTGGACTGATTTGACACGTGTTTCAGAACGCGGTCACGCAAGGGCGTTCCCAAAGCAATCTCGACGCAGCTCGAGTTCCTGAAGGGGAAACACCTAATATCTTATTTATAATTCATCAGCACAAATAGATGAAAAATGGAACTCTTAAGTTCTGAAACATTGTTGCACTTGATTAGAATAGTAGTTAATTTAAAGGTGCAGCATGTAAAACAGCTAGCGGTTGAAATTGCTACTGCAAACTTGGCCAGGCAGACATAACTTGGAAAATTTAGTTGTTTCTTTTTAAATTTAATGCTGTTGTGCTTTTATGTAATTTTGATATGTCTTATTTGGTATGTTATTCCTGTTAAAAACCAATAAACATTTAGTTTAAAAAAAGAAGAAGAAGAAAATAAATAAATTGTTACTGCAGTCCAAATTGAAAATATTTGAGTTGTTTCTTCTGTTGTTTCTTCAGACTCAATGCTCACGAGGGTTGCAAGATTGAGGAACACCTTACACTCTAAGTTGATGAATTGATTTATCCGCATTTTAATTTGCTTTTTTATGCTGATGCTTTTCAGGTTGTGTAGAATCTGATTTCTGACCCACTTTTTTTGCTGGCTTCCATGGGTGCAGTACGCTGTGTTTTCCGCCAACTGGCAACCCGGAGTGTCGAAATATTATTGGGTAAATTTGCAGTATGTGGAATCACACACAAATATGTGAACTGAGCATGTTTTCTTAATATCTACAAACGTTACAGAATTTTTATGCTTAGTACAGTCAAAAAAAATTACCCAGCACCTTTAAAGATCATTATGGAGAATATTTTTAAGTACCAATCAGGCAATTTGTTATGCTTTTTATTTTAATTTTTTCTGGAGTTGTTTATTCCTGTAAAAGAGGGGAAATATGATGGTTGCTCAATTTTTACTTATTTGTTTAGAAATTCTGTGTATGAAAGATGCAAATGACATCTGTTTTGTACAATGAAAGTATATTCAGTTTGACCCAGGTATTCTTCATAATGGTGCAGAAAATGTTAGAAATTATTGTATTTTCAAGATAATGTGAATAGAGTTATTGCTCTTCAAGTATTTGCATCAATTTGTGTGAGTGTGAACAGAACTCAGCGATAATTATTTTCAAGCATAACATGATGTGATGTACCTGCTGCTCTAAAACTGCATATAGTTGCTTCTGGACCACCAATCTCCATTGCATGCTTCCATCTGACGTTGCTGCCTAGGGGGGTCATGCAAGGGTGACCGCTGACAGACTTTCAAATTGCATCATTTTGGAAGCGGCAGGTCCTATATAGAGCTGATATTTCACAGGTCAGTGCGTGCAACACCAGTCAGACCTTTCGGAGCAGGACTTACCTGATGTCCCTGACCTTTTAAAGAAGTCAGAACTTACCTCTCAGCGAGAAGAAAAACAATAACTTTGCCATTGTTCATTTTCCCCTGGGATTCTCTTTGTGCCATCTCTTATTAAGGGGGAAAATCATCTAGATGTTTTTACGATCTTTGTGGCTTTATGGAATTGACATATGCTAGGCTTCCAAACAATGCACTCCGATCAGACAAGACAGACATTTATATTACAGTGTGCCACAAAATAATTTTTTTAACTCTTATGACCTCAAAATAAAACATAAATATCTGAAATATTGACTTTTATGAAGTAAATAAATATTATATGATCTATCTATCTATCTATCTATCTATCTATCTAATCATTTTGGAAGCGGCAGGTCCTATATAGAGCTGATATTTCACAGGTCAGTGCGTGCAACACCAGTCAGACCTTTCGGAGCAGGACTTACCTGATGTCCCTGACCTTTTAAAGAAGTCAGAACTTACCTCTCAGCGAGAAGAAAAACAATAACTTTGCCATTGTTCATTTTCCCCTGGGATTCTCTTTGTGCCATCTCTTATTAAGGGGGAAAATCATCTAGATGTTTTTACGATCTTTGTGGCTTTATGGAATTGACATATGCTAGGCTTCCAAACAATGCACTCCGATCAGACAAGACAGACATTTATATTACAGTGTGCCACAAAATAATTTTTTTAACTCTTATGACCTCAAAATAAAACATAAATATCTGAAATATTGACTTTTATGAAGTAAATAAATATTATATGATCTATCTATCTATCTATCTATCTATCTATCTATCCATCCATCCATCCATCCATCCAATATTATTATTATGAACTCTAGTTGCTATATTTGACCGTACCTCAACACAGCTCATAAACCTCAGGATTGTGATTCCAGATTTAATATATAGAAGATTTATGAAAATTCTGTGGGCTCCTGCTTCTCCCCCTCTCCGTGCTTTCTGACGACGATCATAAATCACTAACGATTATTATTCAGAAGGTCATTTACCACACTCTATTTTTTTATTGATATTCTTACCTTTTTAATTACACTCTGGTGGGACTTCCCCTTATATCCTGGAGCCAACTCTAATTTAGTGTCTGTCATAATAATAAATTGAGAATATCATCACCGCCATCAGCATGTGCTCACTAGACTGGATTTGCGAGCGGTTTTCTAGTTTCAGAATCAGCCTCAGAGGTACTTGTTATGTTTGCTGTAATCAAATTAAAATCCCATCAACACACCAGATGTGTCAGAATTGGGAGTCAGTCCGTTCCCTGTCCTGCTTTAGCGGCCCCAAGGGTCTTTCATTCTAAGGAAAATATGCTAAAGAGATGAATAGAGTCATATACTTGACAGATAATCTCTGTCAACGTAAAGACTGTAGGTTTAAAGGTCTCATTTTCCTTTTATCACGGCCCCAATTTATTTATTATAATGACACATGTCATATTGTGCTTGACTCCAGAGCTTATCTGCTGAATTGAGTGCTCCGTTGATGAGAAATCTGGTTTCATAGCAGTTTTTTAATGTTTAATGTAAGTATGTCAGGAAAATAAGCAACTGACTTATCAGCACTGGCTACTATACAGAGCAGGTCGTTTAGTCCAGTTCAGACCAGAACCATCAGAAAATGAAAGCATGCACAGTTGCCATGGTTTGAAACCCTTGAGCTGCATGTGCTCTTGTAGAGCGCTAAAAGAAGTATAATTAGTTTCCATTAATCTAGTATCAGTTTTGCTGATATTCTTGTATACATGTTTATCTAGATTGAAATGCTAGTGCTTGCAGGGCTGTAAAAAAGTAGCATTATGCTTTAAGCTTTGGTTTGTGTTTCTGTATAAATTAAATAGTGCTTTGGTTTTGTCATGACACTCGGTGGAGATCTTGTTTTCAGTTGGCTGCACATACTAAGAATAATATCACTGTACAGTAAAATACTTTGGAATTAGAACAAACCCATACATACCATGTTGGATTACTATTAAAATATTTTTAGCACCCATCTTTGTTATTAGTAGGGTGTTTGGGGTGTTTTCAGCTTGTTTTGGAATTTTATTAGAGGGTTACTTAATGGCACAGGTCAAAAGAGCCCCAAGTTTTTTGTTTTTGTTTGACTGTCTGTTTGATTTTAATTAGTTTTTAATGATTTTTGTTTATGTGTTTGTTTGTTTTTGTTTGGATTTGTTTTGTTGTTTGACTATTTGTTTGTTTTGTTTGACTGTCTGTTTGTTTGATTTTGATTTGTTTTTAATTATTTTTTGTTTGTGTTTGTTTTTGTAACAATAGTCTTGTTTTTTGTTTGTTTGTTTTTTTATTTGTTTGACAAATCCACAATGATATCCTCTGCTAGGTCAAAACTGTGTATTTGATCACTTGGAAAAGTATGTGTAAATCTCTCCTCAACAAACCATACAGTTTGACTTATTGATCATGTCCAGAGCATAAATGTTGCACAATGAAGTTTAAAAGTTTGGAGTTTTTTCAGATGCCGAGTCCTAGAATGAACTTCGCTTAATGTAAACCCTACTCCCTTAATTCTGCCTGCACTTAAACTCATTAACGAAACCAATTTAACAAATTTACTTCAATTACTTTTAAACTATCAATAAGTAAAATAATGAACATCTAATGCAAAAAGGTAATGGAACATTTTATAACAAATTGCACAACCAAAACAAACTTAAATGTTTAAAACCTTGAATAGAACCACTAAACTAATGTCTTTCTGAAAAGCAACTCGTCGTTTTAAAACTCTGACAGCGGTATGAGTTGCACGTCTTCAAAATGGAGAGGAAACTTTCCAAAAGTGTTTGGAGCAATATTTCTTTCCACAGTTATACGGTCAGGCTGATTGGATCTAAAGCTTCTAATTGGGGGAGAAAGAAGCAGGTAACTGGGGAAAAGCACTGAAAAAAAGAATGAAGGGATGCAAATGAAAACTTTCAGTTGTACTTGGAGGGTAGTTCTTTTGCAGAGCTCTGCCTTTCCAACACCAACCAGACTCTTGACTCCTTTGAAGCACACTAGTACGTTTTAAGGAGGATGTGAGAGTCTGTATGAACATACTATCAAACACACCCCTTGAAAATGGAAGAAATGCCAAGAGAAAGGAAGGGGAGAGGAAATAAAAGTCCTAATATTGGAGTCTGCTCTTCTATTCTACCTCCCAAAGACTGGGTATAAGGAAAGGAGCCATAAAGAAACAATAGCATTGGGGTGCTGCTCATTTGCTGAATGATTTAAGTGTCACAGACAGTAGGGGGAAAAAATCAGTTTCCTCTTTCTGTCTCTTACTTATTCTCTTTCTCTGTCAAAGCAATATAGTCTTGTTTCCTAGCAGAAAGTCTAATCTACAGTAATGAAAGCTTGTTTTCCATGAGCAGGGCTTGGCATGTTGCATCTTTTCTTATTTTTAAATCGTTTCTGTGAATACTGCATGTATGTAATGAGGTATAATGGGCTCACAGGAAGTGAGAAACAGGCTAGAGAGAATAGAGAGTCACTGCTCACTTTTGTTCTGTTTAATGGCAGAGAATTCAGAAGAGAATTAAGCATGTAAGATTTCTATCTATAATAATAATCTATTATAGATAGATGATATCTATCTATCTATCTATCTATCTTTGAACAGTAAAAAAATACTGTTATATTTTGGATGATATAAGTTAAAGTTAGTCACTCAGAAGTGCCATGTTATTGCTGGTAGTTTTAATATTTAATAAATATTATAATTTATTTAGTTATTTAATAATTTCATGAATTAAATGTACATTAAACACATTCATTATTCATCATAACCCATTTAATCTGAATTCATAGTTTATGAATGAAAAATTTTGGCCTATATATGATTAATATAATTATATCATCTCAATCAGATTAATGTCTTTGACTGGGGTGCCATTTGATTTGTCTTTATTTAATTATTCAACTAAACTGTCAGATTGCATGCATTTAAGAGATTGGTAGGGCAAGATTTTGTGCCATTGCAGCTAAATTGGCAAATGTTTCATTTATGTATTTTAATAATGTACTGGATGAGCATCATCATACAAGATAAACTCATCTCTAAACATATAGTTTAGAAACTCTCACTGTTTCTAAAGGGGCCATCTTCCCTTTTCTTCTTATAAGACTTACTTATAGACAGTACCAGTCAAAATGGTTTTTAATTAGATTGATTTCTGAAGGATTATGTGACACTGAAGACTGGAGTAGTGCCTGTAAATTTCAGCGTTGCAATCAGTTACTACTGTTTTTACTGTTTTTTTTTTATATCAAATAAACAGATCCTTGGTGAGACTTATTTTAAAAAACATAAAAAATGGTAGTGTATGTACAGTCAACCAGTCTTACAGTCCTGCCCAGGGCCCTAAAATCTCACGGGTCGGCCCTATATGAAAGCGTTGTATTGTTCCTTTCCGCTGTCCATCCTCATGCCCCACTTTCTAGATGTAAAGTCAGAAACAAGCATTTACACTTTCACAGACCTGAATTCTCATGACCTGAAGATGTCACCTTAAATCAGTCCTGCTGTCCAGAGAGAATACGTCCATGTCTGTGCATCGGTGATGGACATATCCCTCGCCTCTCCATATTCAGATCCGCTCCCTATGCTGTGCTTTAACAGCCACCCAGAAAACAGACGCCTTAAACCAGAACTGGATTACACAAAAGACAGGGAGCTCATTGTCTCTCATCCCAGCTCCATGTCTTGGATGTTGACATGCTGGAGATGATCCTGAATTGACCACAGTCTGATCCCCATTTAGTTCCCTAGCATCTGCATTGTGTGTGGGCAACCAATGTTTGTCCCTCTGGCTGCAACCAGAGAATGTCTCAGTCCTCATGCAAGAGTAATAGTGCCTTGTGGAAATGTCAAACTTTTATACTTCTTTTATTTTAAAGATTTATTTCCGAGCATAAAAGCTTTCTTGAAGATCATTGAGAGAAAAGGAGAGTCTACAGAGGATTTCTGCATGCTTGACAAAGATGAGCAGTTGAGAAAGATGTTAAGTTGCAGTCTTGTTGTGTGTGTGTGTGTGTGTGTGTGTGTGTGTGTGTGTGTCTTTTTTCCTCCTTTTAACTTAAAAATAAGATTAAAATATTATTATTAATATATTAATTAAAAATTAAAAATATTTAAAAATTAAAAATATTTAAAAATTAAAAATATTTAAAAATTAAAAATATTTACTTGATTTATTTCATTTAATTTCATTGATAGAAATTACACAAGCCAGATTTACTTTTATATATTTAACTCATATTACCACAGTTCAACCTATCAGAGCTCACTACCCATATTACATTTATTTATTTCTGTGATAGTCTAAGTATTGTGATATATTGATTAGCTCTTTAATGAAGTGAGGTTTTATGCATTTATGATATTCATACATTTTTAATGCATTGCTTGCAAATAATACATTGCTTTGCACATTGCACCTTTTTATCTGTATTACTGAACAAACCAGTTGAACCCATGTGATCAATTTCACTTTAAAACATTATTACAGTATTAAATAAGCAGCAATTGATTTTTTATGTAATTTGACCTACCTAAAAATCAAAACAATGCTCGATCAATGCAGAATAATAACAGTGATAATAATGGTTTGAAATATTAATACTTGACTTATACAGAGTCAAAATCATAGTAGAAGAATAGCTTCACTATACTGTATTGATTTTTGTTTCTTCTCAAGTCTCAGCCTCAGACAGCAGAATTGACCCGGCAAACTCTAATCTGATTGGCTGGTATTACGCAACTTCCAGAATAAGGACACAACAAGAGATTTTTTCATCAGTTCTCCAGGAAAGTCAATTGACCAGGTAACATGGATGCAGAGCAAATTTTCAAGAAATTTGTGTTATAATAAGAGTTTGGTTTGAGGACTTATAAATGTCTCTAGGTTACACATGTAACCATGGTTCCCAGAGGGAACGAGATGCTGCGTCGAAACGCTATGGGAACACCTTCAGCGTGACCATGCTCTGAATCACATGTGTAATCAGTACAATGGATGGGCGGGGTGACGTAGCAACCAGGAAGCTTAAAAGCACGTGTGGTGGATACACCGGCAGCTTCTGGGAAATGAAAGAAGCACTCGCAGGGATGCCGGAAGTATGGCAATGAGATGCAGCATCTCGTTCCCTCTGGGAACCATGGTTACATGCGTAACCTAGAGACGTTCCCCTACAGGAACTTGAGCTGCGTCGGAACGCTATGGGAACGAGAATGCCCATGCCACCAGACTTAAAAATCCCTGCCTAGTGTGGAAGAGCACAGCTAAGGCGAAAGAAAGGGAGCCAGGAGTGGCGCAGAATGCAGGTAAGAACCTGACAAAGTAAGCGGGGTGGACATCCCGCAGCATCCTAAAGGCCAACTTCTGGAGGAGTGAGCCTTGTCCCCCAAGGGAGAGGGGAGATCAGCGGACTCAAAGCTATGGAATAGCATCCCGATCCACCACTTAGCATAAGCTTCTCTGGCCAGAGGCCTCAGCCTCAGCGCACGTGGAGGAAACATGTAACTAGTGGGTCCCTCCCGAAAGACCGACCACCGAGAGGGGCGTGGTAGGCACCTTCAAGGTGAAGTGGGATAACCCTGCGGAGAACCGTACTTGCAAGAACTCCAGCACTGAACCAGCTGGGCAGTTAACTGGGTCGAGCTGGCGGTTGCCGCGTCAAGAAGTGAAGGTTCACTTCAAGGAGTACAGTTTCCTCGTGGAGGAAGCTATGGACTGGAGAATGGTCTCAGCAACCTCAGTTGAGAGACCGGAACTTATGAACTGTGCCCCCTCAGGGGCCACATCCACAGTTCCAAAACTCAGAGCGGGGGGAAGGCCCCGCATGAGAGAGGAGATCCCTCCTGATGGAAATCTCCCACGGAGAGCCATCGAGAAGAGAAATCAGGTCCGAGAACCATACTCGCCCTGGCCAGAACAGGGCCACTAGCAGAAGACGGACCCCGTTCCGGCGTACTCTCTCCAGAACTCCCGGGAGCAGAGAGATTGGGGGAAAGGAGTACAGACGAAGCTTCAGTCAAGTCTGTACCATAGCGTCCAGTCCGAGATGAGCTAGATGCGTGAGAGAGAACCAGAGGGGACAGTGCGATGTCTCCTGAGTCGCATACAGGTTCACCTGAGCCTGGCCAAACAGTCTCCAAATCTGCTTCACCACCTCGGGTTGAAGCCTCCATTCCCTGGGCCTCGGCAGTTCAGTTCAACTGACACAGATCTAGAATAGGACGCAACACCCCATCCTTCTTCGGAACTATGAAGTACCGGCTGTAGAACCCGGACTCTCTGTCGTGAGGAGGGACCACCTCGATGGCCTCCTTCTTCAAGAGAGTGTTTACTTCTTGTTCCATTACCAGAGCCTGGTTCGGGGCCCACCAGAGTGGGAAGATCCCTGCAGAAACGTTTCTGGGTGGATACTGAGAATCGTGCTCGCTGGAGACCGCTGTGCCCTGAAGCACCGGAGGTGGCAGGGTTGACAGACCGATCTCCTGAGGGCACTGAGGAGAGATGGGCACCGTATAATGAGGTGTATACCGCTCTT
>NW_015664019.1:1422053-1452490 GCF_001515625.1 Sinocyclocheilus rhinocerous | reverse complement strand
GACCGCTGTGCCCTGAAGCACCGGAGGTGGCAGGGTTGACAGACCGATCTCCTGAGGGCACTGAGGAGAGATGGGCACCGTATAATGAGGTGTATACCGCTCTTCCCCAGAGGGGCCTGCCCTCAGAAGTCCTGAGCCATGGGCATAAGGACTTTCTCTTGGCCGAAGTCCTCAATTGAAAATGATGGTCCTCAGACCCGTCATCTCCTTGGAAGACTCAGACTGACAGAACCAGAGCCTGCTCGGGGCAGGACCCAATGAGACACGTCTGGCAGGGGCTCCCACAATGCCAGGTGACCTATTAAGGGAACCAGTCTCTCGAGACTGGCCTATGGTGTACTTAGAGCAGCCAGCTCGGTGTCCTGAAGCGGAGGACCGGCAGGGGACGACCGAACTAGCTGCTCTAGAGACCTCCTTTGAGGTAGCGAACCCCCCAGAACCGCTACCTTTCTGGGCGGACACTGAGAGTTGCGCTCGCTGGAGACCACTGTGCCCTGAAGCGCCGCAGGTGGCAGGGTTGACAGACTGATCTCCTGAGGGCACTGAGTAGAGACAGGCACCATATAATGAGGCGTACACCGCTCTTCCCCAGAGGGAGCTGGGCCATAGGAAGTCCTGGGCCATAGGCGTCAGGACGTTTTAGCCGAAGACTATCCAGTGAGAATGACGGTCCGCAGATCTGCCTTCTGCTAGAAGCCTTTGGCCCGGGAATGAACGAGGAGCCTGAATGAAGAGCTGGAACACGACTGGAGCTGCTCCCTCCCAGCAGGAGGAAGAGAGGTAAACACCATGCTCTCACTCGAGAATTTATCCCAAGAGCTCGCTATATAGAGAGTGAGGGAGGAGAAAGGGGGAAGCCCCTCTCCGGTCCCTGCTGAATAATATAAACTCTTGTGGCCAGCCTAAGGCACACCTGTGCAATAATCATGCTGTCTAATCAGCATCTTTATAATCCACACCTATGAGGTGGATGGATTGTCTCGGCAAATGAGAAGTGCTCACTAACACAGATTTAGACAGATTTGTGAACAATATTTGAGAGAAATAGGCCTTTTGTGTACATAGAAAAAGTCTTAGATCTTTGAGTTCAGCTCATGACAAATGGGGGCAAAAACAAAAGTGTTGCGTTTATAATTTTGTTCAGTGTATATATATAACTTCTCAAAGCCAGAGTATACATCATTTAATTCCTCAGAATTAAACACAGCCAAACAACCAGACAAGTAAACAAGGTCTGATTATGAAAGGATTCAATATAACAAATCATGAATGACCTCGGCAACGCGCGAGCCACTCAATTCTAATGCATAAGATTTTCTTCCCTCGAGAAGAAACGCCAGTGGGAGCAGAGCTAAAAATCCAATGTAATGTATGTTTTATTTTATTTATTTATTTTTTAAGGACATTCATAGAATGAACACAGCCAGCCACCTCAAGAGCTGACTGCATGCTCTGCTCCAAAACAGACTACACATAAATCGCGTGCATCCCCACCCCTTATTTAGCGAGGGCAGGGAGAACGAGCGATCCAAAAGCAGTCTGCTCATATGCAAACAATATCAATCTCCTCAGAGAAAGATAGCTACAGCAGCGAGCTCTCACTCAGAGGGGGAAGAGACCGCAGCGTGGGCTTCCGAACCCCGAGAGAGAGCGCGAGATCTAGTGAGTGCAGGCGGAGAGAGGCCAAGCCCGTCTCCAACCCGTCCGCTAGATCCAAGTGCGATCTCAATCGCTGCCGTGCCTCAGCAGCAGCGGGACTGGAACCGCAACGATCACAAACACGGACACACTCCTTGGAGTGTGCCTGGCGGGAGCGGAGCATTTGCAGCGGGAAGAAGCACAATCAGCCCCCTCAAGAGTTGACTGTGCGAGCTCCGCTCCTCAGCAAACAACACACAAACCATGTGTATCCCCACCCGTAATGTAACGCGTGAAGGGAGGAACACACAGTCTAACATGCTGCTTGCTCTCGCCCTTAAGCTTTGTCTTTTGAGAAGCATAGACATAATATGCTTGTGCAACTGGGACAGACAACAATAAATAAGACTGACACACACAGAGCGCTTGCTGAATGACAGAAAGCTGCCGGTGTATCCACCGCACGTGCTTTTAAGCTTCCTGGTCGCTATGTCACCCCGCCCATGACATCTCGCCCATCCATTGGACTGATTACAAACGTGATTCAGAGCGTGGTCACGCTGAAGGCATTCCCATAGTATTTCGACGCAGCTCGAGTTCCTGAAGGGGAACTAGTAGTTATTCACAAGCAAAATTGTATATTGTGCTTGTTTTTCTTTTTAAAGTATTGAGCAAAATACACAATATGCATGTGTATCCATTCTAGATAACCATTGCCCTAAATTGCATGTAAAAATACAACAAGCTATGCTTGGTCAAGTCGCTCTTTTCCTGTCTAAGTAGGTGTTTCTTGGCAGGAATAAGCTATAATGTGAATCTGACCATATCATGTTATCCCATAATTCAAAGCTCTGGCTGTGAGAGATTAACCTCTGCTAGGCATTTTGACCTAGAAGTCAAAAAACTGGCCCAGACCTGTGGTATTGAATTTAGGTAGCACAGGACTTTTATTATGCAAACAGCGTGATCTTTGCCCTTAATGAGTATTTCATTACTTCCAAATGATATTTAATTGGTCTTTTCCAGACTCTAGGGTAAGGGTCACGACCTGTAGTGAGTTTACTACTTCTTCTAGTGAATAATAGAGTAAGGATGTACGTTCCGACCCATTTTTGTGTTCCTTTGTTGTATTGTCCCTGTTTTAGTGTTTTGTTTGTGGAGCTCTCTGACCTTCATGTTGTCTGCGTGAAGAGCTTCACTTCGACATTCATGCTAGACAACCACTCCGAAACACCCGCAAATGCACATCTGCAGGCGAACTGCCGCTTTTGCGATCCATGCGTCATTGTTTTTCCTCTTCTCCCCATCTCTGTCCTGAAAGATGTGTCTCATTGCGTGCCATCTATAAATGTAAATAGTGGAGTTCTATTATTTATCCACTTTCTATTCCGTCCCGTTCCTCCCTCCTTTTCCGCATTTGGCTTCTCCTCGTCGTCTGTTGGGAAACCCCTCCACTGCTTTCATCTCTTTCTCTCTCTCTCACAGTCTATTTTTCCCGAACACAATTCTCCTCAACACCTGCAGATATCCACCATGCTCCCTTAATGTGGCAATTCTCCAAAGTCATTTTCAATTATGCTTCAATGAGCTCTGTTATTAGAGCAGAGATGCTGCTGCCAACAGTCTGCCTGAGGCCTGAATTGTGTGACCGTGTGTGTGATTGTCTCTGCCGTGTGTCTGAGAGGAAATTGAAAAGTGTATACTTGTGCCAGATTGTGTGCGAGGATATACGTTTGTCTTTGTCGCACTTTCGCGAGGAAATTGCTGGAGGTGGCATCCCGCTAGCCGACTTGATTTTGGTCGAGGGTGTCACACCTACCGACTGTTTTTGGGTGACAGATTAAACGACCACCTATGACATTTCTCTCCAATCCACTGTCACAGATTGCCAAAATAAGCGTATGAGTACAGCGCAAACAATTATAATAGACTGAATTAGGACTCAATTCGTAGAGTGACTTCAGCATGTGTATTTCTTCCTTTGGGCTTCAGTGAGGAAGTTTTACGTATGTTTAACACTGACGTTTCCATGAACAAAGCCAAATAAAAATATTAGCACACAATACTAAACTAATGCAATTAAACAGCACAAAATGTAACATTAAATATTCTATAATGTATACATAACTGATAACAAGAGTAATATGAAATGTAATTATTTAAGTAAAACAATCAAATGTGAATTTGGAAATGTGGTAACTGTTACCCAGCATATACATCTTTTTTTTTTTTTTTTGTATATTTAACTGTTATAATAATTTATTTTTGTAATTTGCAGGTATTTTCTTCTTAGCAATGAACTTATGTTTTTGTTAAATTTAATACAATATTTTTACTGTATTTGGTACAGTGTCTTTTTATTATTATATTATAGTATTTATTAAAATTTAGAATTAAAAATAAATAATAACAATTTGAAGTTAAAATAATATTTATTAATTTATTTATTTTAATTTACATTTTAGGTTTAGGTGTTAGTAATTTTATTATTTGCCTATGTCATTTCAATTATTTTTGTTTTAAATATTTATATTTAGCTTAAATTTATATTTATTAATATTTTGTTTCATATTTTCAGTTTTCATTTTACTTTTAGTTTAGGCTTTAGCCATTTCATTCTTTGCTCATATCATTACTTTTTTTTTTATATTTATATTTGTAGTTTTATTTTTTGTTTTTGTTTTATACACACACACAGCCACAGCTTTAATTCAATTAATTATTTTCAATAATTTTAGTTTTAAAACTATTAGCACTATTAAAGCATACTAATGAAGTCTTTTTACATTATTATTATTAATATTATTATTGTTTTTTTTTTCATTAAAATTAGTAATATTTAGTAATGTAGGTAAGTATTATTTTGAATGCTCTAGAATTAAACACAATGACAGCAAGTACAAAAGCTCTCCTCTTACAAAGATGAGCTCGTTGATGAAATCCAGATTATGAAAATTTTATTTACTGCCTTTTCCTCGGACACTGTGATGGCAAACACATCCGTCATGTCTCCGCCCTCCTGTTTCACTCCCTCTCCTCTCCTCTCCTCTCCTCGTCTCGTCTGTGGTGTGTGGCTTAGCAGAATGGATTTTCATAGTCATCATAAAACTTTCAGTCATGCATCTGAGTGTGAAGTCAGGTCTGGTTGAGCTCTGATGGAACTTCAGTGATACAACAACAGGATTTAAAATTAACAAAGCCGGTGTGTTACTCCAGTGCATGTATTCCATCCTGACAGTGCGGTGCTAAAAGTCATTACCAAAGTTTTCCAAACAACATACAGATTAGGAGTGTGATTTTTGTCTTTATAACACAACACGTTCTATCTGTCAGATGGTATCAAGTGTCACTTAGAGTTTCAGCAAACCTTCCCGTCTCGTCTCCCATCACTGTTAATCTCCTTTAATATTCATCTGCCCCCAGTGGCATCCTCAAAAAACAACAGCCTATATTTTTAACCAGTCTTTATGAACAAACTTGGGTGGTGCTTACTATAATTGGTTGTTTATTGACATTTTTAGGGAGTTGCTAAAATGTTCTGGGTGGTTTATTAGGTAGTTTCTTGGCTTCCTTGGCTATTAATGTTGAGTTACTGACATTTTAATCTGCATGTAACACACAGTCAATAGTATTTTGTTTCTGAATAAATCATAGTGTTTGAACAAATTGGTTGAATGAATGATTCAACGACTCACTCAAACACAGTCACTTGTTTCATTCCTGAATGAATTTGTGTTTTTGAACAAATCGATTACTTGATTCAGTGACTCGATGACTCATTCATAAAGACTGTCACTTGCTGCCATCGACTGCAGATAGAGTTCCTATACGTAACAGTTTATTTATTTCACGCACGCAGTAAGTGTAAAACACACAAAAGGCTCACTAGTGGTTGTTAGGTTGACGGTAACAGGTTTGTGTTCAAATCCTCCCTGTCTTCCTGTCTTGTCTCTCTGCACCGCACAGGTAGTCTGTCAGGGCAGACACTTGATTTATGTCAGTGTCTGCAGCCTGGAGTCAGACTAACCTCCACCTCACAAACAAACTTCCTCCACCAGTGACTTCAACCAGCACAAATGGCATAATATATCACAAGAAGATCTTAAAGCTGGCAGTGATGCGTCGTCCCTGCGTTTCAGGTCACTTTCTGCCTTTGTACCCACACATCCAAACAATAGCCTGCTGAATGTGTATTGCTGTCCTCCAAGCTCACTTCAGCCCCAGGGCCGCTAAAAAGAGAGTGTTTCAGATCTCTCTTCAGTCTCATCTTACTGGCATAAGTTCAGGTAAGAAAAAGTGTTTCCATTCAAAATCTTTTTTTTTTTAGTTGCCCTGGGGAATATGAGGTCAAGCGATTCATCCAATAGGTATCTTTCCCTTTCTTCCTTTCATTTTTCACTGCTCTCTACACCTTTGTGTGTTTTTTTTTCTTTCTCCTGTGTTTAGAGCAAATACAGACACTATCTGCTGGTCAGCGGCCAGCTGACATCAGTGAAGCAGACCTTTGTGCTCTCAGGAACAGATCAGGAATCATTTCCGTTTTTCTAGATGCAATCACACAGGTCTAAACAACATCTGTGGGGGTTCGTCTTGATGAGCAGTGGTGGTCCGTGAGGGAATTTTCCGGAGAGGCATGTGTAAATTTATATTGATCCAACACACACACCGTGTCTGTGCTGGAAATGACGACGCTGCACTTCCAGATCTTTCACTATTTCACTAATTGGACTGTAGACCTGGCAACAGTGAGTAGAAGAAGGGAAAAAAAAACATATATATTACGGCTGCTTCTTCCTCGTTTTCTTCTTCTTCTTCTTCTCAATATTATTATTATTAGTTGAAAATGGTTGTCCTGTGTGAATTTTTTTTCAGGATTTTTTAGCGAATAGAAAGTTCAAAAGTACAGCATTTATTTGATGTAGAATTTATTTGTAACATTATAAATGTAATGTCCTTTTTTATTAATTTAACGTGTCCTTGCTGAATAAAAATATACATTTATTAAAAAAGCATTACTCCAACCCAGGGGTAGGCAAGTTCGGTCCTAGAGAGCCGCAATCCTGCAGAGTTCAGCTCCAACCCTAATCAAACACACCTGAACAAGCTAATCAATGTCTTCAGGATTACTAAGGATATAGGCAGGTGAGTTTTTTTTTTCAGGGTTGGAGCTGAACTCTGCAGGACTGCGGCTCTCTAGGACCGAACTTGCCTACCCCTGCTCCAACCTTATATATAAATTTATATAATTACATATAATTATACTTCCTGATCTTTCCTGGCAACAGTGAGAAGAAGAAGAAAAAAACTGCAGTTAAAACAACTGTTTTCTCTTATTATTAATATTATTATTATTATTATTATTACTGTTTTCTGTTATTAGTAGTAGTAGTAGTAGTTGAAAATGATTGTTCTGTGTTGATTTTTATTTACATTTTTTTTTTTAGGATTCTTTAGTGAATAGTTCAAAAAAATTAATAAATAAAATAAAACAGCATTTATTTGTGACATTAGACATGTATTTAATGTCCTTTTTTATTAAAGCATCCTTACTGAATAAAACTATACACATCTTTAAAAAAAAGTCTTCTCCCAACGTTATATATAAATTAATATAATTATATAATATATAATGCAATTTTAGCCAAATATACATATTTTAGGCAAAAGAGTTGTCTGTCAATTGCTCCACACAACAGATGCTTCCAGTGTAAGCAACAAAAAATATTGTATTATTATTTATTATTATGATGATTTAAATGGTTTATTATAAAATAAATATAATATTAAATATAAAAAAGATAAATTATAATTAATCTGTATTTTGTCATTGCTTCCCATTAAGACAGTTTAACAATAAATGATCGTACATTACCATCAAATCTGTAATGTAGTTTGTGTTTTCATTTATGATAACATGAAAATATAATTTCTCCCTAATCTGAGGAAGAGACTATAATTCAAACTATATAATTCTAAATATAGTTCATATGATCATTATGAACATTACTAATGCTTCTTCATTAATGCAAATTAATTAATTTTGAAATTCTTCCATAATTTGGACTCTCTCTCCACCTGTTTATTTGTTTATTTTTTGCTTTCTCTGCTCTTGTTCAGATGACGCACTGAAAGCTAACTGGTTTGAAAGCTCATCACTGATAGCAATTAGTTATTTATAGGAAAAGAGTCAAATCTCATTTCTTCTCCCGTTTGCCTTTTTAGACGCCAGAAATAAATGATGCTACACCATTTGCATATGCATTCTGGTCAATTTACACATCAGAGGTACGTCAGGCTCCTCTAGATTTTGTGAAGTGATTTCACACACCTAGAGGTTTCCACATATGAAAGAAAAAAATATCAAACAAAATTAATTTTTATGTGTTGCATGCAATCAGGGTTATACGTGTTACTAAGGAACTGATTAAAACAACAGTTAACGTTATCACTTCAGTTATTCGGTTTATTTTGACTGCATTTTTGATGAGGTGGTGGCTTGTTTTTGAAGTTCTCTGCTGCATTCATTGTTCTCGCCATCCCTGGAGCCTGGTGCACATGTCTCCACATTGTTCTACTTTACTGCCTCACCATCTGGCTTCTCCTCACAGACAATCCCTGACGTGATACCTGGCCACCAGTCCTCTCATTTTCAGGATCTTTCCATGTCTTCGTCCCCCTCTCCTGCGGTTTTCCTCCATTCACTGAAGTTTGTGTCCAGTTGAGTTTCATGTTGGTGTGCAGCTCTAGATTCGGGGGACTAAACCCATTTTCACAGAAACAAAGATGGCATGTGGTCAAACGCTGGGAATCACATCTTGGCATTGCGTATCTCCACATTGTAGAACACAAACAGATTTTTCTGTTAACATGCCATATTTCCCAGATGTGCTTTAGATAGTTTCCAATCTTCAACGTGAAAATGGAAGTCGAGGTACAGTGATACCATATGAGACGCAAAATGTGCCTTTTTTCCAGCCATTGCCTGTGCTTCACTAAAGTGTGCCCATCTCTATGGCTTTCGGTGTGAAACATTCGTACGCGTGCCATCGCAGAACAAAGTCTCTTTTTATTTTCCGACCATAAAATTCACTCTGGGATTTGATGCTGCATTCATTTCTCTCCTGGAAAGGTCCGTGCTGTGTTTTTAGGCTGTGTTAATGTTGCCCCAGCTTCAGGCATATGCTTTTATTGGTCTTTTAAGTCTCCGACTTGTGTTTTTCTCCTAACCTACTGTTCGGTTATTCTTAATGGTTTTCTAAAGTCCCAGACGCAATTCTCCAAACTTGTGAGCAGGTGTATAAACATAATTTTACCAGTCATCTCGACGGAGCTCTTCTGGTGGGAATTAAATAATTGATTAACATGACAAGCCACATCTTTTTTAACTGTGTGCAAGGAAAATATTATAAGGACAGATGCTAAACTATAATTGCGGACCGTTTTCTCTGGCAGGATTGAGTTGATCCCTGTTGATTTCAGCTGGATTCTCTTGTCACTAGGGTATAAAGAACGACGTTCAAATGCAGGAAAGCGTCACACCACTTATAGCAGGTTACTCTTAACGGCTCACACTTTCATAATTCAACTCCTGTGTCGTCTGACATCATAAAAATAATGATACCACTAACATGAACATTATGAACATTATTCTTTCAGAATGTCATGATATTACTATAAAAATATGAACCACCTCAGTCTTCTTAAATTAGAGGCTTATGATAAGACAAGATACGATGAGCTCATTTCCTGCTGTGGTACCATAACGAAAGTGATACTGTGCTTCATTTTCTTTATCTTTATCTTTTCATTTATTTTATATATTTTTTTTAAATGAAACCACTTAGCAAAGCCTTGAATCATCTTTTGCTTTAACATAAAATAAAAGCATCCCAAGAAGAATACATACAATACAGCAACAATAGCTTCTTTCCCTAGTATTTCCCCCCCTACTTCTGTTTTGTATGGTTATTATTTTGCTGGTATTTGATTTTAAAAACTATTGATGCAATGTATTTTGCTGGCTAATACACCATGCAATTGTTTGAATAATGCGGATTTCTTATTTATTTATTTATTTATTTATGTATTTGTTTGTTTGTTTATTTATTTGTTTGTTTTCTGTTTTCTTATTTGGGATGGAGTGTCATTATTATGTTTACATCCTAATAATAATAATAATAATAATAATAATAATAATAATAATAATAATAATAATAATAATAATAATAATAATAATAATAATAATAATAATAATAATAATAATAATAATAATAATAATAATAATAATAATAATAATAATAATAATAATAATAATAATAATAATACTAATACTACTACTACTACTACTACTACTACTAATAATAATAATAATTGTCATTAATTAATTAATTAATTAATTCATTCATTCATTCATTCTTATTTGGGGTGGAGTGCCATGAAGCTTTTTACATCCTAACATCCTAAAAAAAATAAAATAAAAAAAAAATAAAGTTAAAAATTGTTTATTTATTTATTTATTAGTTAGTTTGTTTGGTTATTCGGGGTGGAGTGCCATGAATATGTTTACATCCTAATAATAATAATAATCTATCTATCTATCTATCTATCTATCTATCATCTTTTTTGGGGTGGAGTGCCATGAAGATGTGTGCATCCTAATAATAATAATCAAGTTGATGGATTCAAAGCAAAATGTTGCATTCATAAAACAAACCTGCCATCAGTGCAAAAACAGTAAAACTTGCACTACAATATGGATAGTTTTGGCTCTGAATACAGATTCATGCATAACCTGCATAGTAAGAAACTGATATTTGATACATTTCTGCCATTGTACAGCATATACACGTTCAGCCCTGGTTGGAGTTTACTGTATATATTTCCTTTGTTTACTTCTCACTTCACCTTTCCCTTTCGGTAATACCTAGATGAAGTGACGGTCTCTTTACTGTGAATAATCCTTGTGCCTTTATTTTGCTGCCACTCCAGAATACAAAACAGTATATAGGGAAGATTGCATTGTAATTTCACTGAAATCCATTACTGCCCTATTGGCGTGGGGACCCGCTCCTGGGAAGAGGCAAAAAGGAATTGAGCGATGGAAAATGGGAATCCTCCATGGTGCCTCAAATTAGATTGCCTCTGTTGTGAAGAAACTCCGTCTGTGTTTCTGAGACTGTCACTTTGGTGTGGAGTCAGTGATGGTGTTGAAAACACTATTGTATGTGCACTATTGCTGCGAACAGCAAGCTAACGTGATGGAGAAGTATTAGAGCGTCGGGGAGGATTGTGTTGGCTAACAGCTCATTTCTTCTACTAAATTATTCAGACTTGAAAAGCCGGGCCTATTCACTTGCTTTTGCTTTGGTAATATTTTACATGCAAGTCATCGGGAGAGCATGAATTATTTACTTTGTGTAGGCCTCCAAAGAAATTTGAATGTTTGTCTTGTGGGGCTGTCATGTGTGATACTTTTCAACTTTAACTTGTTCACAAGTAGTTTAACAAAAGCATCCGTAATGGTACGTGACGTTTTAGAGGCCAAATTCTCTGAGTCATCTGTTTTCTGGCAAAGAATGAGGGAAGAAGCTTCAAAGAGGACACAAAAGCACCATAAAAGCATATAAGTATATTTGTTGAATATTTCAAGTCCTTTAAAGCCATACAGTAGCTTTGTGTGACGAACAGGATGCAACTGAAGTCATTTATTGAAATGAATCATGAGGCAATGAGTCTTTTTTGCAAATTAATTAATCAGACTGGTTTTGAAATGATTAAATGAAAAGATCCAATTCAAAATAATGATTCATTCATGAATCAGAGGTTGCTACTCGCTACTTGTTAATAACTCTTGCAAACAGCAGCTTTTAGTCATGAATTTAGGTCTCAGTTTCTCACATGATATGCAAATGCAATTTATGTGTCTATATTAAATTTCCATATATGACATATATTTCATATGAATTAAAAACATATATGAAACCGATTAGAAATTGAAACAAGTTATGGAAATAAGAAACAATGTTTTAACATGTATGTTTATGTATGTGTGACAAATTTTGGAAATAAATGATATGTACATCGATACATGTTCATTCATATACTTAAATATAAAATAAATTGATTACAAAAACATGTACTGACATACAGATTTCTTGAATATTTGTTGTTTTAATAATCGTGTAAATAAAATATTGCATATTGTACACGGTTGCTAAAAATCAAAATATAGATATTATTAACATATGTACATATACGAATTTTACTATGATGATTTTATTTATGTTATAAACTTATATCTTCACCTACCTAGAGAATGTGCATATGTGAAAATTATACATTGCCTTATAGGTAACATATATCACTCTTGATATAGGACATATATTACATTTCCATATGGCATGTCATTTTTGTGAGACTTGGAACACAAAAGTTGTCAGTTATTTTGAAAGAATCAGGCCAGTATATTATTCAAAAATTCACCTTTTGTGTTCCTCGGATGAAAGAAAGTCATAGGTGTGGTTTGGAGCGACGTGCGGTTGAGAAAATGATGACAGAATTGATATTTTTGGGTGAACGTTTCCTTTAAAGCTTAAATAGCAAGTATATGTGTGCATGTAGTGTTAAAGAACATTATGTTCCCACAAAGAGGCTGAATAGGAGAGAGAAATTGGTGGGCGTGACATGGGCCACAGGCAAATTTTACTCAGCTGAAATAGGCAACGCTCAGGAGAAGAAGAGAGGTGGAAGCAAAAATAGAGATGGCAGGAATGGCAAGACACAGTTGGTGAGATAAAACAAGGGGTTGGAGGGGAGAGCAAGATCAAGAAAAGGAAATCGCAAAGTGATGTGAGGCCTCCAAAACTTTCCATTAAGCTCTCATCTCAGGTAAGGGAAGTGATTTTTGGACAGTTGAAAGAAGAACACCAAATATTAGAAGTGTTTTTTTTTTTTTGGGGGGGGGTATAATAATATGTATTATACATACATAATACATACATAATACATATTATGTATGTATGTATGAATGTATATACATGCTGGTTGTTGGGTGTTTTTTTATTTATTTTATTTTATTTAGCTGCTGCACTGTATGACATGTAAAGTTCAACAAACTAATACTTGTCAATATTCAAAATACCGGTAAAACACCTGCAATGCAGAGGCATTTTTTGTTTTTCAAATTAATACAGTACATTTTGCCCTATTTTATGGATTTTTTTTTTTCAGTGTATTTTCTTAGTACTAGCACCGGTTGTTTTGAATGCAACAATGAGTATAAACACCTCTGCCATCATCGTGCATTAGCAGCTCATGCTAGACAGCATTCCTAGTACTAAAATACTTTCATACTACTTACGTCAGAAATGTAGGTAGAGTTTACTCAGTAGTCTCTTATCTTTGTTAGGAACATGTCCCTGCCGTCCATACTCACGTCTGCATTGCAAGACTGTACATATCATTAGCCTTTCTAAACAAATCAGTGTATTCTCTGGATCAGTTGTCACTGTTATGCCCATGGGTTGCAGGATGATGTTAGTTTTGCTGTCTGTAGAACAAGACAGAATTGCTCAGCATATGCTCAGCAGATTGTGTTTGTCTTAGCGAGCTTTTCTGCTCATTGCTGAGGATCGGGGAAATATAAATAGCCAGGAAAAATAACAAAACAAAAAAAAAAACCTGTGAAACACTCTTATGAATTTAATTTGCTGAAATCTGTTCAATCGTTTGAATTCGGCTGAGGTCTGCAAATTCCAATCTAGATTCATTTTGCTGGAGAATGTACTCATTTTGGCCAGGTCATGACTGGAGCATTGATATCCACACACACGCAAACACAAACAACAAAAATAAATGCATTCTGAATACCATATTGAGAATTTTGCTTCTATTTGCAGATCAACGGATTATGGCAGCACTTATGAGAGGCTGAATGATAAAGTGGGAGTCAAGACCGTTTTGAGTTACCTCTATGTCTGCCCCACCAACAAGAGAAAGGTAAGATGCCTACAGCCTCTTATTCTCTGTTTTCTTCCCTCTGAGAGACTCCATGTTCCCCTTCTTCAAATAAAGCCAGTTATTTTGAAATATTTTTTTATTTTTCTGCTTTCCAGCAGCCTATAAAAATATACTAAAAGGCAATAAAGGAGTGACTAACCTGATCAACCTGGAGCAATTCTGCTTAGAATAATGGATCAAAATCACACCTAAACAGTGTGGAAAACTGATGCATACTACATTATTATATTATATTATATTATATTATATTATATTATATTATATTATATTATATTTATTATATTTATTATATTATATTATATTATTATAATGTAGTTATTTGTTAAATATTTTAACATTTTATTATCAGATGTCATCCAAAATAATTATGTCCAGTTATGTTAAAATGTTCAGATCGTAATGCAACTTATTAAAAGTTTCTTTTTTTTTTCTTTTTTTTCCCATTAAGGAAAAATTCTGAATAAAACATCTGAAACATTTCTTTCATGATGTTAATTTGATAATTACATAATGCTCACCGAGACTGCATTTATTTGATCAAAATTCTGTAAATTGTATATTTAGCAGAGCTGTATTTTTAGCAGCCATTAGTCCAGTCTTCAGGATCAGTCTTTTAGGATTTGTAGAATAGAAAGCTTGAAAAAAATAAATCATTCTAATATGCTGATTTAGTGATCCAGAAACATGTCTTATTATTATCCATGTTGAAAACAGTTGCTTAATATTTATGAATTAAAGCTGCTTAATATTTTTGAGGAAACCATTATACTTTTTTTTCAGGATTATTTGAATAGAAAGCTTTAAAGAACAACATTTATTTGCTCTGAGAAATCATTCTAATATGCTGATGTAATACTCAAGAAATGTTTCTTCTTATTATTATTTGCTGAAATTGGTGCTGATTAATTAAGTATGGATTCTGAAATCTTTTGTAGCATTATAAATGCCTTTACTGTCATTTTTGATCACTACGATACATCCACGCTGAATAAAATGTACAGTCAGTCCATCAATATTCCAAAATAAACCACAGCATCATACTAGTCCTTCAAGCATCTCTTAAACTTTCGTCCCCATCTGCCCTCAGACTGTTCATGGGTCCCATTAGTACAATTTCCCATCAGAACAGATGGATGGTCTCCTTTGAAAAGCTCTAGATGTTTGTTTACCTCCGCGCTTGTGAACTGTAAGTGCACAATGGACGTGCACAGCGCACAACGTGCATCATCTGAAGGTATTGTTGTTGTTTAGCGGCTCTGTGCACAAACTGGATTAATGCGTCAGCGTATTTCCCTGACTATGTGGGCAAACACAGTCCCATTCCAGAGAAAAGGATTGACTCTGGCAGATCCCATGGCTATTTTAAAATAGGGCTAAGTTTAGGCCTAACCTTTAGCACAACACTTTTCCATTTGCGAGATAGGCATGACATTTCCGCAGCTCTGCCTGAGCTCTTAAATGGGAACTTGCCAAGAATCCAAAGTGCTTTGCGCGCGGCTCTTTTAGCACTCTCGATGGAGACGAGATTACATGCTGATGCGAAGATCGCCGACAAATGAGCCTGTTTATATTTCCACCACTCTATTTGTTCTAAAACGCAGTTGATCTGGCATGACATGATTAATTTGAGACTGTGTGTCCTTTTCCTGCTGTTTACACTGACGCCAATCTCATTCAGCGGCGGGAGGCTACGTGTGGGCCGTTAACTGTGCGCTGCATGTAGATTAGCTCGCGGGATGCTAGCCGTCTGGGTGCCGGCAGATAACAGGGATCCCTCAACCCTATTGATTGTGCTTCGCAACTCTCCTCACTCCTTTATTCAGCGGAGAAACATTTGATCACAGTTGACATGTTCTGGTGGCTTGAAAACTTAATTATGTGCTAATGCTTAATCAGTATCTGTCTGACCTCAGATTTGTGGTTTCCCGGCTTTACAGCCCAGTCGTGACCCATCAGCCACATTTACACCTGCTATTAACACGGGCAGCTCTAAATATACTGTAGGTGTAAATGAAGCCTGTTTTGTGAAGTGACTCATTTTGTTGCACCCAGAGAACATAATAAATGACTATCGGTGATGCAAGCCAATCTGTGTGCTATTTTAGCACGTCCATAGACTGTTTTGTCTGAGAAGATAAAAATTAAAATGTGTGAAAAAGCTGCGACTGACTAATGAAACACTCAGAAGGTTGCAGCTCCATAGCATGTTATCTGACAGTGATCCATATGCATATGAACTATAGAATATTCTGCCTTGCATACCAAAAATGTTGCAAACTTTTGCAATTTTGGAACTTTCTAACTTGTTCATTACAGTCAATCCAATATCCATATATTACATCAGTAAGGGGTGAAGATCTCCGCCCCTTAATTTAATCTCCAGGGTAAAATGGGAATTGCTGGCGCAAGCATGTAACGCTTAGCTCTATAAGACCTTTGTCAAGTAAAACAGTCCAGTATGTACAGTACACTCTTAAAAAAGGTATTTGTGGTTCATTGAAGAACCTTTAACATCCAGGTGTTTGTAATTTACTGGATTAAGGATATGGATTAAGTTAAAAATACTTTTAATATATTTCCCTTGAGTTTTCTAGAAATCATATTTTTAATATTCCCTCATATATTCATGCTTTCCAAGAATTTAGGAATCCTGGTTCTTCAACAAAACAAATAACCAAATAAAACCAACTTTAGTTGTTCAGGGGGTCAATAAAATAAGGAACGTAACCATTTTGCATTGTTTTACTTTATTTGAATGCTTGTTTTGTCTTATTTTAAATAATTTTAAATCATTTTGAGGCCCTCTAGTAAATCTGCTGAGGCCCCCTAGTGGCCCCGTCCCCCTGGATGAGAACCAGTGCTTGGGGTTATTCTATACTATAAAAAAAGAAAAAGAAAACAAAAATTGCTGTAGAAGCAATTTTCTCTTAGAAATTGTTAGCAACTTTTACAATCAATTACAAAGAAATGCATTAGCACTAACATTAAAGTAACACATTTTGAAATAGAATGAAATAGTATTTTCTTTTCTTGTAAACTGTGATTAAACCTTATAATTTTTGTTTTTATTTACAACTGATTTATTTATTTATTTATTTTTTTTTTACAGTGTATGGTATCATTGCGAAAACCCACTTTTGTTTAAATTCTGGTTAAGTTCTAGAAATGTGCAAGTTTAAAAAAAAAACTTCGACAAGGGACTCGAAGTGAAACATCATTTCCCTTTGATAACAAACGCTGTTACCCAATGCACTATTACAGAAAATGATTACACCCTAAAATCTATGAATTGCATCTGACAAGCCCAAAGACACCAGCAGACACAAGGGGCATCTTTCTATCTTCTTATAACGATAATGAACAGTAAAAATCGGGGAGCCCAGGCCAACAAAATCCTGGCTGCGTTTCGGCTGGCTGTTTATTGGCGCTTAATGAAAAACAATTTATCTAAATCACCGCCCCGGAGGATTCGTAGTTAAAGCTTGTGGAGAGAGGGGTGGGATTTTTGTCAGTGACAAATGCACCACTGTTTTTCCAATTCAAATCCAGTTGAGGGAAGAAAACAGCCGTTTACATTTAGGGCGGATGGAGGCGAGGGAAAGAGCGAGATGATAGAATTGGGGAGGTCTCGAGCTTATGTTTCTCAGTTTGCTTGCTAAATATTATCACGTCTAGATGTCAGCCAAAAGTGTGCATGCTTAAATTAATGTGCTCCGAAATGCTTTAGAGCCTATTAGGTTCCATTTAAACATCCAAGGCATGTGCATTGTATTTTTTCAAGCAGTAAAAAATCCATAATGAAAATGTCTGCAACTGTTTTTAGCACTGTAACAATCTTCAAATGACAGTGAACACAGTGCCTGGCATTCAGGTGCGAGCCCATTTAACGAGCAGGCAGACGTACTTACCCTTTAATTATCACTGAGATCAGACGCAACCGCCTAGTCAAACACAAGCATAAAAAGAAACACTTTCCATAATGCAATGTGTTCACTACCAGAAGAGTTTTGCATCTGTTTTAATTAAGCACTATATGCCCATCCACAGATTTTCCTCTGTGCATGCATATAACCAGAATCAATTTAAGAGGAGCTTGGAAACTAAGCCAAGGTCAGTGCTAAAGTAGAACTACAGTAGTCAGCTCACTCTCATTATTATTCCATTTAGAATGGAAGCAATGGTCAACCTTGACCTAGTATGAGCTTTAGTTGGTGGTCTAAAGCCTAGGAATAGTTCACCTAAAAATTAAAATTACATGGAAGAAGTCATGCAGAGGGATTTCTATTGTTTGTGTGAAATGTTCCTTTAAATCGAGTTGATTAAGCAAAGGTGCAGGGTGCCAGATAGCAGCAAGTTCACTAAGAATTTTTAAAAATAAAATGCCTACTGTATCATAATTGATATACAAATTTCTAAAGTCATGATCCAAACTGCTGAAAAACCTGTTGCACACATTCTACTGTTGTACATCCCTTCTGTTGTGGGATCGATAGTTTATACATTTTAGAAAAAGGTATTTTTGTATAATTCTAAAAATATCCACCTTCAGGTCATAGTACATAATACATAGTGTCTTTTTTGCTGTGAATAACTTGTTGGTAATATTTCAAGATGAACACTTACTGGAATGATTTTTAGAAAAATCATGTTAAAATGTGAGCATCGAATATGATACATCAGGCTTTTGAGGAATGTTTATTTGCTCATCTCTTAATCACCATTGCATTGCACTGCACTTAAGGTTTGACTCCAACAACAAAAACTACAGAGCTCTGATCATAAAACTAAGTATTTAAATATCATCTTTCTAATATATAATTTCGGGAGATATAGTGGCAACTGGTATTTATATGCATTTTCTGTGAATGGACTGCTATACTGTTATGGTGAGCGTGATTTGACCAAGTACAACATGTTCCTGGATCAACATTTGGGCCTCTTTTGAAGTTTGGAGTAACTCCAATCCATATTCTTCTGTGTATTTATATGTCAGACTTTACAGGGTTAACCGTTGTGCCTTTCTGTTTTTTTTTTGTTTGTTTTTTTCAGATAATGGTGTTGACTGACCCAGAGTTTGAAAGCAGTATTCTCATCAGCTCGGATGAAGGTGCCAGTTATCAGAAGTACCGCTTAAACTTCTTCGTCTTAAGTCTTCTTTTCCATCACACTCAAGAGGACTGGGCATTAGCCTACAGCCACGATCAGAAGGTAAGCTTTGCTTCATCTAAGCAAAAAAAAAAAGGAGCCTGCAGTGGTAAATATCAAAACATTACCATATTCATTTAATAAACTGGTCTTATTGATGATGATTCATCAATTCATGTTCTTTCAAAAACAAACGTTCCAAAACGGGGTTTTCACAACAATGCAGTAGGATAAATATTTTCTTTTTTTTTTTTCTTTTTTTTAAATAAATGTTAACCATTAGTAAAATGGCCATTTAGACACTGTTTTATAAAACTCACATTCAGAATGGCTTTATTTAGGTATTTAATCAATTTTTCCAATTAATTCTCTCTAGATAACATCATGTCTGGCCCTACCATTCTACTCACTGAATAGCAATTGTAGAGTGAACAATAAGAAACTGAACAGTGATGGGTGTGCTGTGCTCGTTTAGGCTGGTTCACGTTAGGCTGAATATTTTTAGGTATGATATTTAGTTTGCAAGTGTGACTGAGTAATACCGTTTCTGCATTTCGTTTTGGGTACTTTTTTTCATTCTGGAATGATTCTCAAATAAAATTAGTAAATTCTGTCAAGTGCTGAAAATTGTATACTCATTTACCAAGGACAAACCCTCCCAAGTGAGGGACAGTGAGAAAGAAAGATAAAGCGAGTAAAAAAGACTTTTGACTTTTAAAGGTCTCCTTTTATTTGGCAGTGATTCATATTCGTAGTCAGCCCATAAAGAAAACCCAATAAAATGTGTGTGAACAGAATGGACATCCAGCAAAATGAGCTGAAGCTTATAAATATATCAAATGAATATATTGTTTTCCATACTTTGAATCCTTTGAGTCCTGTATAGTATGTATGGATTTATGTTGTTTTATCGTGTATTAAATTGTGTATTAAGTTACAATAAAGACAATAATGTTACAGCAACTTATGGATTAGTGGCTAAAAATAATAATAATTATATTTCAAAAAATGCTATTAATTTGAAAATTGTATATGTACATTAAAGTATCCTGAAAAAAAAAGTTTTCACAAAATATTAAGCAACATTGATAATAATAAGAAATGCTTATTAAGCAAATCCACATATTAGAATGATTTCCAAAGGATCATGTGACACTGAAGACTGGAGCAATGATGCTGCAAATTCAGCTTTGCATCACAGGGATAAATTACATTTAAAAATATATTCACATTGAAAACAGTTGTTTTAAATTATAATAATATTTCACAATGTTACCATATTTATGATCAAATATCAATGGTGAGCATAAGAAGCTTCTTTCAAAAAACATTAAAACAATCTTACCAACCTCAAACTTTTAAACGGTAGGTTAAGCGGTTGTACTTAAACGCACACAAAAAAATAAGTATTTCTATGCATGGATTCAAAAAGACAGATTATGTTGTTCTTGTAGAATCAGCCACTGTTCCTTTGCACTTCTGTCTCTAAACTTTTAGTGGTAAAACATCGAGCATCTCAGTCACTGGTCTCTCCACTTCCCATAATGATGTTATCCTGAGCCATGCTTGGAGACAGTCATGCTTACTCGCTCAAAAAATGACACACATTAATGCTGTGGCGACATGGCACTAAAGTGTCTCATTTTCTGAATCGACAAGGGTGGCTGACACTGTGTCCAGACTCATCATGGCCAGAGCAGAGCTGTGGATTAGGTCAACACCTGAAGCATTGTCTTATAGAGAGGTGTCAGGCTGGTCAGGTCCACTCGTTGACGATTCATTAAAAGCAGATGGTGGTTTAGGCCCAGCTTTCTCACTTTCCTCAGGAGAACACCGGCTCAGGCCTCTTACGTAAAGGAGCCTCTGGGAATCTGACAAAAGAAATAGCAATTGATCCCTGCCCACCCTTTCAGTCTGGGTAACGGAGGTTTCATTGACCAGCAAAAGTCCACAAAAGCCATTCAGTGTCTTTAATGATGCTAACAGCTGGCTCTAAATGGTCGTTTTATGCAACATTGAGGAAGCAATAAGATATTTTTCTAATAAGATAGCATGGCCTTTGAGACGACCTTGAATTATACCAAACAAGCCTCACTACATTTGATGCAATTGGTCTGCTCTTTTGGGAATATTTTGGGTTCAATATAAATGAAGTGCAATCGACAGTATTTGTAGCATAATGTTGATTACATCCAAAAATATTATATATACTGTATATATTTATATGTTCAAGGTTGCAGTGAGGCATTTACAATGGAGCCAATGTGCCCAATTTTTTGAGGATTTAAAGCAGAAATGTGAAGTTAATAATTTTAATAGACATTATAACATTGATTGTTCTGTTAAAACCACAATTTTATCTGTTCAAAGAATTGTTACAGTTGTTTTAGGGTTTGTAGACTTTTATAGTCATGGTAATGAAGTTTTAAAATGTAATATAACCACACAAAAAAAGTTTGTAAATGATTTTGTCTCATTAAAGGGATAGTTCATCCAAAACTCTGACAACTTATATTCCTTTCCACACAAAGTATGATTTACACGGCCAGAGTTTTGATTAAGAAAGCCTAATTTTGCACAATTCATTGCATAATATTGTGTTGGGACTTTAACATGCTGCAGGATTTGAAAACTGATACTTTTGAGCGTTAACGTCACACATGTATGGGTTTCCTAATATTTAAATTTTAGGTTGAATTATGCATTTAATATTGTTTACATCTCGTGGCTGCATTATTGAAAGGTGAGTTTTTAACATTGATTGGCCCCATTCATCTTCACATTTCTTTTTTTACAGTAATCAACATTATTCTGCAAGTGCTGTCAACTATTTCTTATTTCTATTTCTCTGATCTCTAGTGTTGCAGCTCTCTTCAGATCATTTTTGTTAAGAACTTAAAGCTCTTAAAAAGTTTTTCAAGAGGTTTCTGACCTTGATTGCTTTTAAACTTGTCCAAATAAATTGCAGGTTCACGAATTTCATGAAGAAATCTATCTAGGACTGTGGTCTGAACCAAGAATCTTTTGTCCACAGTCGTTGTCTGAAACCATGGAGTCAAGGTTTTACTGGTTAGCAAGCATTTTCCCCTCTGTTTGTCATTTAAAACTATCTGTGTACTCTAACAAACCGACATTTTTTGCTAGAAATATTTAAATAACAAATATTTCAGTGTTACAGTAGATATTTTACCAATGGCTAATTCTGGAGGGCCCTTAAAAGTATGACTTTTTCTGCTGCCTTTGATGTCACAACTCAAGATAATGACCAGTATAGAGCCTTGAGGACTGTGTATGTTCTTGTGGTGCCATGAGCCAATCAGAGCTTTCTCCAGGTATTACAGACCCTCTCCTGGAACATATGTTTGGTGTGCAAATCTTCCAGCTTTGGGTGTTTTTGGAAGAGCCCATCACTGATTCATCAGCAGCGTAGAGTTGAGAGTAAAATTCAGCGGCTAAATTATGCATGGCAGATGGTTGGGAGATGACAAAACTTTCATTATCCTTCAGGCACAGCACTGGTTTCTCCTGTCTAATCTTCCATTTTAAATTGAAGAAAAATGTAGCATCAGTGTCTCTACTAAGAAATTCAGCTGTTGTTTCTTCTTGTTGCAGGAGTTGTCTAAATAAATGACAAATAAATGATACCCACATTCTATCATGCCAGCATTTTACTCTGGATAACAGACATGTCATTCTCAAAGTTCGGTGTAGCGTCAGCTTTATCATTCCTGTTGAAGTCATTGCAGCTTCGGTGACTTTGGATCATGGCAGTATTCATATAATTGTTTGTTTTGTCATGCTATTTAAATCACATTATTTTATGCTGTGATTATAGGCTGTTTTATGCACCCACACTACCAAAGGAATGTACTGACATATTTCATAAGATGAAATATGAAATTCGTATGTGCAATTACCACTTTTCTCTGAGCCTCAACAATTTCCAGATGTTTTCACAGGTTTGAATTGCTCCAAATATGCAATTAGTTCCAAACATAACATGTTCTATTACATTTATATGATAAAGATACCATAATAATATACAGTATATATATCATTAATACTATATATAATTCATTATAAATATTTATATATACACTACCTTTGCTTTTATTCATAAAGTATACATTCAATTGATCAAAAGTGACAGTAAAGACATCAAAGAATCCTGAAACAGATCTATCACTGTTTCCACAAAAATATTACGCATCACAACTGTTTTCAACTTTGATAATAATAAATGTTTCTTGAGCAGTAAATCAGCAAATTAGAATGATTTCTTAAGGATGGTGTGACACTGAAGACTGGAATAATGATGCTGAAAATTCAGCTTTGACATCACAAGAATAAGTTACATTTTAAAATATATTCCGATAGAAAACGATAGAAAATTGAAAATAATATAATGTTGTCATGCATAGTAGAGCAAGTATCACAATAACTGAATTCAAGAATGACACAAAAAAGGACCATTAAGTGTATTAGTCCTCATTCATCAGAATGAAATTTGCTGGTAGACTTTCTCTCCACCAGTGATCACTTTTAACATACTTGACGATAAAATTCTGTATCTGCTTTCAGAGTATATGTGGGGGAAAAGCAGTAAGAACAGGTATAAACAATTGTAATCCTAAAAGATTATCTTGGATTGGATCCACTCCTCCAAAATTAGCTGAATACAGCACCAGAGTGACGTTGTGATGTTCCAGGATAAAAACGGCTAGAGTGACATTTGTTGCATTGTTTCATCAAGAAAAGCATTAATCTGTTCAGCTGAGTGCATGTCATTGTCAGCTACTTCTGGAAAATCTGACACATTAGATAAACACTCTGGTTTATCACCGTGACTCACTTGAAGCATCTTTTGTGCCTTGTCTTGTGGAGTCAAAAACAAACACCTGTCTTCCAAAAGACAGAGCGTGTTTCATTGTCAGATTTTTGCATCCTGTTTTTTTTTTTGACATTTTACAGAATTCCCTTTATAATATTTCTTAGAAAGAGATATTAAAAAAAAGAAAGAAAGTATGCACTAAAAAAAAAAGTTTATGTTAAAAACACCCACTCCATGCATGGCCCTTTCTGAAATAAAGAGATAAACAAGAAAACAGTAGGCCTAAGCATGTTTATATATGACCAAAACAGCAATAGAAAAAGAGTGAGAAAGAATTTGTGCATATTGAGCAATTTATGTAACTGTGGCTATTATCAGAATGGAATATGTCTTACTGTGCACTGCCTGCTATAAAAAAGTATGTGAAACAGTTTGCATTTTGCATGGTTTTGCGTTTTGTATTACTTATGTGAAAGTGGGGTCTAAATAGTAGGGATGCACCGATACCACTTCTTCCAGTACTCGCCCGATACCGATACTTTTATTTTTGGTACTTGCCGATACCGAGTACCAATACTGATATTTTTATTGCATTTGTAAATTTTTAAAATATTGGGTACAGAAACCAAAAGAGTATGTATAATGTTAGTTATGTTTATAGTGAATGCCCCTATAAATGGTCTTATTTTTACGATTTATTTTTAATCCAATGATGCGTGTGCTAAGTGAGTGAACATCAAAGATCACACAACAGAAGTGTGCGCGCTCTCTCTTTCTCCCTCCCTACCGTTAAGTAACTTGTGCATTGTTTTACTTACTTGTTTTTTACATATCCGACCGAACTACAAACTTTCCAGTGATGTCTGTGAGAAAGGGATATTCACTCAACTAGCTCGCGCATCTGCGCCGCCACGCGCTCAATCAACTCAGCGTGCTTTACTTATCAGCTTGCGCACATCAGCTATACAGGTGTTAATACTGAATGTTTAACATTACATTCATTACATACATATACTTCGTAGACATCCTTAATCTCTAATAACTCCATTCTGCTGTCTGTTGTCCTGTTGTCAGTGTTTCTTTGTCTGAATATGGCACTTATCACATGCTGTGTGGTATCGGCGTTTGGTATTGGGACATTTTAACGAGTACGAGTATGAGTACAGGAGCTCAATATTGGTGCATCCCTACTAAAAAGTATATGTAAAGTTATTATATAAATAAAATTGCTATTCAAACACTATCAAGAGTGAATACTTTTGTTCCTGGTGAAGCAGCCTTGTGCTGGAGTGGCGATATTCAGAAGTTTAAAATTAAGTCAATGATTCACTGCATGGCTCACTTATAAAGAGTCACTTGTTTTATTACTTAAGTGATTTGTTCCTGAATGAATCAGTGTTTTTAAATCGATTGAGAGAATAATTAATTGGCTCACTTGTTTTGTTCCTAAAAGAATTAGTGTGCTAGAACAAATCATTTGAATGAATGATTTATTGACTCATATAGAGTCACTTTTCAAGACCTATACTGGCATAATAATGAAACCTGCAGAAATAATTGCTGGAAAATCCCCACTAGACTCACTGAAACTAGAATACAATACAAAACTAATACTAATACCGTTGGAGATCAGAACAAATAATTGTAGAACTGTAAATAATACACATACACCGGCCAGTATATATTGTGAAAATAGAGTAATGCCATATGTGCTGTTTTTGTTCTGGCAACATATATGTGTATCCATAACCTTTTTGCTTCCTGAGTACACAGCATCCGTCTCTGTGGGCATATAAAACACATGCACCATATTCAAACCCCAGTCACATCGTCAGTCCTGTAGTTCTCCAGCTCTCTGACCTCTCCCCTGGGGTGGCTGCCTCGTGGGACGGCTCGTAAAAGCCTGCGGATAACTCCTCAGGTGCTCCCTGACCTGCCGCATCATTCACAAAGCTGGAAAGACCTCCCCAGAGAGACAGACAGAGAGAGAGAGAGAGAGAGAGAGAGAGAGAGAGTTGACAGAGGATAACAGATTGAGAGATTGAGCAAGAGGATCGAGAATGGAATGGAAGTACAGGAATTCATAAAGTATCACGCCATGCTTTCCAGAAATATACGGGGAGAATTAGAAGAGACAGAGCTGCTGTGATACTGTATAAGTCCTGCATGTGATCATGAGCTCAATGGGGCTTTAGGTATTTTAAGGCCAAATGTGAATTATATTATTATTTTAACTATTTAAAACAGATTGTTCCCCTTCAGGAACGAGACGCTGCGTCGAGATCGCTTTGGGAACGCCCTTGCGTGACCGCGTTCTGAAGCACGTGTCAAATCCGTCCAATGGAGCAGCGGGACGTCACGAGCGGGGTGACGTCAGCACCAGAAAGCATAAAAGCGCATCCGGCCGGGCGCAAACCAGCTTCTGCTCTTCAGTAGCGCTCTGTGTATGTGTCTGTCTATTTACTGTTGTCTGTCCACACAAGCACTCATATATATAAAACAATGAGAAAGTCTATGGCGAGCGAACGGCATTACAAACGCTGTGTTTCTCCCTGCCCACGATAGTATAGTGGAAACGGAAGGCAGGTCAGGCGCGATCAGGGTCACCGGGACAGGTCATGATCAGCATGGCTGACGTAGATGAGGCGGCCGCATAAGTATTTCAGCAAGCTATTTGGATTAAAAAAATATATATATTATTATCGTGAAAAGGTTACATGGCCTCGTCCCTTGAGCGAGTTGTGATTGAGGACGCGGGCTCAGCCTCAGTCGAGTTGCCAGATACACGCATTATAAGTGTTTATGGATTTTTTTTTCGGAGTGTCTATTTACACTTAAGTGCAAATAGCCCGCCTTGTTGATAGAGGCTATTTACAGTAGCTCCACCCACAAATGTGTTATAGGGATAGTCAACACTATAAAAGACAGCAGTTAATTGTTAACTTCAGTGGTGTAGGTGGTAAAGCGCACACCATAGTCTTTTTGACGCGATCGACCCGGGTTCGAATCCGCCTTTTACCGTTTAATAATTTGAATTAAAATTATAATTTACACTCAATACGTTATTGCATACTGTTTTATAATGTACTATAATACTGAGGTGCAGATAACTGCTACTATTTGCAATAAGTAGTATAAATAGCAGAAATCCTGCTATTTTAACATAGTGTAAATAGAATCTATCGCTAGATCTGCACTTAGTGTAAATAGCCTCTATCGCTATTTACAGTTACTGCAAATAGCCGCTGCCTTTTTCCCCCCAGACTTAATTTAGGAAGTAAATAAAGAGGGAGGTTGCAAGTTAAGGACAGCGATATATTTATATGATTTCCATAACTCAAGATTTGGACTCATTGCGGTTTATTTATTTTTAGATTGTTTTGTTTGTTTTTCAATATCTGGCAACGCCAGCATAACTGACAGTAATCAAAAATGACCAGGTTAAAAACAGCGCGGGCAGGTTATTCCTGACAGGATGCAATTCGGTAACACAAACGTAGTGATCATCATGATCTATTACCTTTAGACAGATGCACTGAAGACGGACACAAAGAGGAGAGAATAGTCGCGCAAGCAGAGAAAATACTGAACCAGACAGAAATTCATTGTTATTAAATGGATGCATAGTGCAGACATACATATAATTAAGGTAATAAAACACTAATAATAATAAAGAGTAATAATAAAATATTCATTCAGCCCGTCTGATGTTTTTGTTTTGTGCAGTTGCTTCATGTTGCATATATTTTTGTTTGTTTGTTTAAGGTTAGTTTGGCCAGTAACAGCAAAATAAACATTTAATGTAAAAAAAAAGTAATAAAAAGGAAATAAATTGGCAACGAGTATGGGAATGGGCTTATTTGATTGTAAAAAATTAAAAATTAAAAAAATCGGCAATTGGAATCGGTCACGAAAAATCCTGATCAGTGCATCCTTAACTGGAATAGTTAGACCTACCTGAAAAACCTGAAAAAGCATGCTTCATTTCAGTTTTATCTTTGAACTATTGTTCCTATTTGTGCAAAATGGTTATCTATTACAATACAATGTTACAGTCAACAATGAAAACAATAAGTCTTATTTATTGATTGTGGCTAGGCCTGTGAAAATTTTGCCAGGGCAAGTAAAAAATTGAAACCACTGGCCAAACCAGGCCAGTAGAAAATTTATTTAGCGTTGAGCCCTGTCAATATGATCAAAATCAGTATCATAACACTTGTACACAGATCTGTAGAACACATAGGTTACATAATGATATTTTAAAATGAAAAACTTAAAAAGAAAACAGGATGACTTTGATCAGTATCATTGTAAAATTGTGAGGAAGAGCTGAGCAAGTCTTGCATATTTATTTCTTGGTCTGAGAGTGACTTCCTGCTTAAACAGGAAGTAATGGATACCAAAAAAGGTAGACATGTATGCATGTGAAAGGATAATGTATATGTGTGAAAGCAGAAATGTATGTATGTGTAAGGAGAATGTAAGTGTGTGTGAGAGAGTAGAAATGAATGTATGTGAAAGGAGAATGTAAGTGTGTGAAAGCAGAATGTATGTATGTGGAAGGAGAATGCATGTATGTGGAAGGAGAATGTAAGTGTGTGAGACAGAGTAGAAATGTATGTATGTGAATGGAAAATGTATGTGTGTGAGAGTACAAATGCATGTATGTGAATGGAGAATGTAAGTGTGTGACAGTAGAAATGTATGTATGTGAAAGGAGAATGTATGTGTGTGAGAGTACAAATGCATGTATGTGAAAGGATAATGTAAGTGTGTAAAGCAGAATGTATGTATGTGGAAGGAGAATGCATGTATGTGGAAGGAGAATGTAAGTGTGTGAGACAGAGTAGAAATGTATGTATGTGAATGGAAAATGTATGTGTGTGAGAGTACAAATGCATGTATGTGAATGGAGAATGTAAGTGTGTGACAGTAGAAATGTATGTATGTGAAAGGAGAATGTATGTGTGTGAGAGTACAAATGCATGTATGTGAAAGGATAATGTAAGTGTGTGAGAGTGCCAAAATGAATTATGGCTTGTACGGCCCCTCATATATATGCATATACATATATACATAAATTATACTTTTTTTTGTCATCACATGCATTATTTTAATTACAAAATGCAATATTTAATGTACTTAGATTTGTTTCCCTATACATGAAAACAATCTGTTTTAAATAGAATGAATGAATGAACGAATGAATGAATGAATGAATGAATTAATGAATTAATGAATTAATTAATTAATTAATTAATTAATTTTTAGGCTCCCCCAGTATTATATATTATTTATAACATATATCAATTATGTTATAATTATATAACATACCAGAATTATGATCTACCATGTCTTAAAATGCATATTTATCCATTCAATGTCCCATATTTCCAATCGGTGCTCTGTATACACGTCAGGTTTTTATCTAGGGCAGCAAGTTTTCACCATTTGTCTGCATTCTCCTGTTTATGCCGTTTTCATCCTTTCAGCTTTAGTTTTGAGATCAGCTTTATGGTCTCTACTGCATTCCAAGTCCTAGATCTGCATCGAAGGGCAGCTCACAACATCGCTCTATATGCTGTCAGCCTGACAGTGCTGGGTGAAGGTCTATAGCTCAGACAGATCTTTAAAGAGCCAAGCACACAACAGTGGAAAACAACAAAACACTGTTAAGTGAAACAGGGCTCTGGATCATACGGTTCTCTGGGTTTTTTCTCAGCTCCCCTAATTGACTGGCCAACAGTGAATCAGCGAATAGTTTGAAATATCTGACAAGGACTCAATACCAGCAGCAGTAAGCTTGCCATGACATGAGAAAGTCTCAACTATTCATCGGTAAACAAAGAGAGCTTTCCCTACAATGTGTTTCAAAGCGACAGAAGAATAACATGTCTCTTGATACATTGGCTGTTATAGGTGCAACAGCTCCTCTTTGGAGATCTCCCCATGGGCTGCATATTTAAAAATGAATGCACTCGTCTTTGAGCCAATTAGCATAACTTCCAGCCGTACCTCACTGAACTTCAAAAAACGAGATCTTGGCCTTCAGACTGGGCAACTGATATGTTAATTTAACATGTTACATCAGACAGACCTCCACCAGTGTGCACTTGCATCAGTGAGTTTTTTAGATGGATTTTTTGTTGTTGTTGTTGCTTCCTACCTTCCATGGGTCACATGCAGCTATTGTGCACACTTGTTTATTTATTTATTTATTTATTGTGTATATTTTATTAGTTTAGGGGGCATATTTATATATTTATTTATTTGGTAGTCATAGGCAAGTGAATGTGCTCAGTATTTACAGAGAGATACAGGAAGAATTAGAAGAGGCATTTTTTCAGACCAAATATACAATAAATTAAAGAACGATGGTTTTACAAAAATATTCTACTCTATTTGTTTTACCTACCTAAATATAAATAAATGCAAATTACATTAATTCAATTATTCTTTTTTTTTAAATTTTGGAATCAATTAAAATAATAAATACAGAAATAATTTTAACATTTTGAATTAATAATAATTGAATGTATGAATGAACAATGATATTTTGACTTAAAACTGCTATAGTTCAACCAGCAGTTTATCCCATTTAATTCACCAATTTAGGCTAACAAGAATTTCATTGTCTTCAAAAGAAGCCTTTATATGTTATTTATTTATTTATTTGTTTTGATTTTATTTTTGGTTGTCAGAGGCAAGTGGACATTCTCTATTTATTTTTACATATTACACATGGCTTCTATATGGGAAAACTACTCAAATAAATGTATTTTATATATATATATATATATATATA